>NC_068987.1:27134800-27139833 GCF_001194135.2 Octopus bimaculoides | reverse complement strand
TAATCTTTTTATTATATTTATCTTATGATATTTACTTTACTTTATATTATACTCATTTATTGTGCTTTTAATTATTAATTTTTCTATATGTGATAGTGGATTTTCATCGATGAGTTCTTGAAAATTGGTTATTTTCCCTAAAACTATATATATTTTATATATACTTTATCTATAAGGCTCAATTTAATTTTAATTGTTTATAAATTGATTTTAATTGAGTTCTTTACCTGTAATTTTGGATTTTGTCCCTAATAATATTATTATATATATATATATATGTCTAATAAAACTATCCTTGTAGGTGAGTATATAAATATGAACGCATGTATGTGTTAGTATGAGCTTATCTTCATACTTGTTTAATTTTAATTACATTAATATATCTCGACACAAATGTGCAATAAACGAACAATTAGAGGGGGCCGTTTTGGGGTTAAATACCAAATGACATATTACAATGGTACATCAAGTATACTGAAGTGTATACTAAAGTGCTCTAACTGTCCACTATTTTAGCAAACTTACCTATTTAATACCAACATGATATTTGCAATGTCTACCAAGTAGTTTACATGAATATGGTGGTATTTTGGATTGTAGCTACAATTAGTACAAAAAGAAAAAAACAAATCAACAACGCTTTTATGTATCATATTCAGCTGAGAGGCTACTCTTGGAAACTACAAGTAGTTGGTGACAGATTATATGGAGAAAATTTGGGGGAATATATTATTATAGTTATGATTATTAGTGATTATGATGATAATTCTAGAAACATTCCACAAATATCTGCAGCAAATCAAAGTGGTGTGAATCGATAAATTTTCAAAACTTGAGAAAGCTACAATTGACTGTTTAAAAGTGAGTGGTTGTGGTAAAATACTTACTTTAAAAACACAAAATAGAAAATAAAGTACACACTCCATTTGATCTCTGTTGAATGGCGGTACGTATCTTGTATTAGATGTATATTCGATAACTACCAAATTCACAGTATTCCAAAACTTGTCAATACACCAGGAGAATGTTTCCTTTCTCGTATAATTACAGATATAATTTATTATATACTGATTGCTCATATTGGGATTCTGTGAAATAAGAAATTTTGACTAGTAAAAATTAGATCATTCGAACTGAGATAAATATCGTCGTTTCAAAGCTGAATTTTTGAAAAATCGAGGTAATTGAAACAAACACACACTTAAAATTAATTGAATTCTTCGAATACAGATTCCAGCAGGGCATGACAGCAATACGGGCTCTAGCATATTTAGAATATCAGATTCAGGCCCTACCATTACTACATTTAATTAATTTTAATTTATTTAAATTCCCGATTATCTCTTTAGCGTTTCTTGAACAAAATTAATCATTCAAATAATGCCTTGTTCATCATTACTGTAGGTGTAATTTCAATTAGTTAAAAATTTTCCTTTCCCTACATGAAGTAGGATAGCACACACTTTCCTATGATAAATGGTGCTTTGATGCTGCAATATATAATGTACAGCTCGAAATGAAAGGATCAGAAGGAAAATCTACAGTTTCGGTTTAACGTAACTACGTTAATGTGATTCTTTCCGCAATCTTCTATTACTTTGATTGGATCTTTATGCGAATTGGCCAAAGCGGACTACGTTCCATTAAAATAGCCAAGCAAATAAAGTAAACTATTGTTGTATTAACAGTATTTCATACGATTCTTTTATTCTTTTATTTGTTTCAATCATTTGGATGGGACCATGCTGGAGCACCGCATTTAGTCGAACAAATCGATCCCAGGACTTATTCTTTGTAAGCCTAGTATTTATTCCATCTGTCTATTTTGCGGAACTGCTAAGTTACTGGAGCGTAAACAACCCAACATCGGTTGTCAAGCGATGATGGGGGACAAACACAGACACAAAAGCACATATATATGTGTATATATATATATATATATATATATATATACACGACGGGCTTCTTTGAATTTCCGTCTAGCAAATCCACTCACAAGGCTTTGGTCGGTCTGAGGTTATAGTAGAAGACACTTACCCAAGGGGCTACACAGTGGGACTGAACCCGGAATCATGTGGATGGTAAGCAAGCTACTTATGACATAACCACTACTGCGCCTATTGTGCGTCTACTGTAATGTACAATGTAACATATTCAAAGGTTTTTTTATCACGATCGGTGTGTTGTGACGAATGTAAGCAATTTGTCTACAAAATATGTTCATGAATAGAAACAAATTACATGTTTTAGGTGGGTATGATGCACAGTCGCTGAAGAGGCTTCCAACTAGCCTCGAAATACGTATAGTCACTTAGTTTTTTCCCTACCAACATTTTGTATAGTTGAAATGTTTATAATCGTCATAACACACTGTGCTTGCTGAAAACATACAGGAATGTCATACAGTACTTTATAGCAAGCAGAGATTTTGACAGGAAATAACCGAGGTAAAGTAAGATGCGTTTGCGTGCGTATGCACGTATACACATACACACACATATACTTATATGTGTGTGCATGTGAGTGTGTATACATACACACACTCACAAATATATATACATACATACGTGGACACTAATATGATCGTTGTTTGTATGCGTGTTTTTGTTCCTGTCTGCATATGTATGTATAACGTGCGCCTGCATGTTTGTTAGTTAATCAGAAGGTTTCGTTATAGTGACGTGACACAACTAATAAAAATGATGGTATGCAGCTAATAATTTGTTTGAAAAGTTAATTTTAATCTGAAATTTCGACACCACGAATTAAGTGAAGGCAAGCAATTCTCTTTCTAACCGTACGGTTAATTTTTTTTTCTGTTACCATTTATGAAATAAATTTTGGAACTCATATATCCAATAAAACATGTCATTGGTTGAAATCCAATATTCTTTGAGTTAACAATTCCAATATCTATAAAACTATTCATAATTTTTCTAAAACATATAAAGGAGATTTGCCACATATGGTTAGAAGTATAATCTAAAGACTGAGTTGAATGGGTCACGTCTGAATTCTGGACAAAATTACTTTAGTTCATTGAGAAAGTGGCACACCTTGTTATCAATCATAAAACATACCCTTAGCGGCTTTCACCATCAAGCTAACTTATATATTCTTCCTTATATTACCTTACAAATATGAAGAATGAATCTGCAATTATTCTACTGAAAGCCATAACTTTGTTAAGTCCATTAATTTATATAAGCAATACAAAATTTGCACAATGTTATAACTTCTTACAAGGGATGCTGATATGATTTACGTTACATTAACCTAGCCCTGAATGCTAATAACCGATTCGACAGCAGCCAGGCTCCATAAACCGACGAAAAGTGTTTACCACTTTAATTAATTATTCTCTTTATTTATATGTAATATAGAATTAGGTTATTATGAAGATAGTAATAATTGGTGTTAATACAATGGCTGTTTGTTTGTGTTGACTGTGGTTAAGTCTAAAATGATAATTATAGCTATAAAAACATCGCTTATAATTACCGGCAAACTTCATTTTCTTACATGTTGCTAAAGTAATAAATCCTCGCTCGCTTTCATGAACATCAATTATTTCCATTCTTCGTCTGAACGATAGAAATATTCACACTTTAGCATAATAGCTTAGGAATGTCTGTTTATCCTGTCTAATTCTATACCAGTGACTCGAACACAATCAAGTCATTATATTTTACCTTCAAAGCAGATGAACAATGCGGGAAATGATAAGAAATATTATCTCGTATTTATTTCTACCATAAGTCCATCTTTGATTGATTTTAGACATCTCTCTATTGGAATGTTATTGGAATATAATTGGCATTCATTTCCTCATGATTGTAGGCGTGAAAAGGTAAATTAAGTCAAGTAGGAGTTGTTCATGAAAATTACAGGGTTATTGCTCTGAAACGTAATTATGAAAAATAGGAATAAAATGAGAAAAAGATAGATATAATAGACTACATAGATAAATTGTATATCATTGATATAGTTATAAAAGGCCATTCGGATATAAAGTCCGGCCACTCATCACTGGTGAACAAGTATGGCTTAATATATGTACCATGCTTTTGCTAATAATTGAAGGGGCATTTGAAATCGCGATCTTCCCTTTACTCTGGCGCGTTGGAACATCCGGGTGTTACAGCTGGAAGAAGAGAAATCTGTTCTAGCACCAGTCTTGTACTTCTTATAGATCGTGTGTACTGGTACATTATGGTAGGAAATGCCTTGTTAAGGAATTCAACCAACGAATTTATTCACACTGACACAACAACCGTGTTCCCTCCACACATAATTATAATTTTTATTTAAATTTATTCATCCAAGATTACACTTTATAAAAGTTGAATATGTTCCAACATGATCGTTAATGGTCGAACCATTTCATTTCTATTTATTGTAGGTCCATCCAGATAGAGATGGACGAGGCCATGGACATAAAAATGGGGGATTTAAGATGGTTTGGTTCTCCAGATCGAAGTGGATTATGCTCTATTTACAGAATATAGCAAAGTTTCAAATATATGAATAATTGAATATTTTCAAATTAGAATTTCGCAAATCCATATTTTAAGTTAATTACTTTTAGTTAAACTAAATGTGATAACCAGAAACTAACTCCGTCTAGGGAGATGAGTTGTCGACCGTCATATAGTGCGTGTCAAGTAAATACTTAAATACACTAATTTGCATAATATATTTGAGCCAATAAATTTAATTATTATCATGCAGAGACTTAGGTAACGATATGTTAAATTATCATAAACTTTTATCTCTTTTTAGTCGTTCGATCAATTTTTAAGCAATCCCGCAGTTCACATAACATTTAGTTTACAACCTGAATGACAAGAAATTTCGTTTTTGTATCTGGTTTGCAAGATTCGTTATGTGAATTGGTGCGTTGATAAACAAAAACAAAACAAATAACTTACTGTTTAACCAAATTAAACAAACACGCATTTAGTTATTTGGATATTTCTCGAATAGACGATAATAAAGGGGGGAAATTGAACCAGTGCGTGTGTTAATAAAGA
>NC_068987.1:27115198-27134175 GCF_001194135.2 Octopus bimaculoides | reverse complement strand
TCCTCCAGTATCAGTTCATGTTTTGATTTGTTCGGGAGGTCGATGGTCGTCCTCAACGAGGTTGGTCTTCAAGCGATAAGTCTTCATTCCTAATGCGTGGAAACCACTCGTAAACTTGTGTGTTGCTCATGGCAACCTCCTTGTAAGCTGTTTGAGGCATGAGAACCGATTCGACCGTCAATTTCCCCGGCAGAAAACAGAATTTCGCAAAAGCACGCTGTTCGTTCGTTTCAGGAATCACAAAAGTCGACGAACAAAGATGCACAACGTGGCAGTATGACTCCACCCGATGTCGCCGGCCAGCAGACTGATGCTTGAGTGTTGCATTCGCATCAAGTGGCTTCTAGAGGCAGAAGCCCAAATTACAACGGGCTTGTCCAACAGAGAGTGTTTCCTTTTACTATTGGGTATCCCCTCGTATATTTCTTTTATGTATTGAATTTTCATTTCAGTTGTTTGAAGTACATTTGTTATCGTTTCATCAGTAGTGAAGAGTAAAGCGCAATATATTGGCCTTCGATTGGCCTTTGAGCAGTCCCCAAAATAGGTGGGTGGGAGAAAGGAAACTTATTACTGGGGGTCAAATCTAAATGTTTGCCTCAGTGTAATGTCCGCGAGCGACATCCAAGAAGAAAGTTATCGTTTAGAACGGGGCTAATTATTGTGTCTAAATACCACATAAGATTGCATCCAAAGTTCTAAAAAAAAAAAACTGCCAATTCCCTTCTTCTTCCGCAGACGGCCCTTATATCAGAATTGTCTCAATATGGCCGTCATTGCTTATTATTGATGGACATTTTGTGAAGAACTACGATTCACAACTAGAATATATTCTCAATAAGTAACGGAATTTCTAGCTAATTATAGATGATGTTGTCGATGGCATAATTTCAGTCTCATCTCAAAACGACCGATAAATCACACAATATAGGGATATACATTACCATAATTGTTTCTAAGTTAGGCACAGTATCAGGCTGTAAGGGAAGGGGCATAACCGATGTCATAAACAACAATTCTTGACAGTACTTTACAATTACTATACTTATCGACTACGAAATTATGCAATGCAAAGTCGATCACAGCTGGATTTGAACACAGACCACAAAGAATATAAACTATTAGCGCAAAACACTTTCCCGTCCGCTAACAATTCTACTAGCTCAAGATTATAATAATTAACACGGAACAGCAAGAGATCCTGTATATGATCGCTCCGCTCGCTAGAAAAAATCATTTACATTATACACAGATATTATTCTACTATCTTAAAAAAAAAAAAGGTTGCATTAGTGATATAGATGTTCATATACAAAGGGAAATGCCCAGGGATGGGATGTCTACTGGATTAAGGATGTCCTGATGATAAACAACTGTAAAAATTATCACGAACCAACAAACACGCTTCTATCTGACCACTCTGCTAGAAGTAGCAATCAAATTTCCTTCGAATCGTATGCTGTGGAGTTGAAGAGGAAGAACAAATTGGATATTGTAGCCGTAGGTGGTTAATTCCGAACAGAATATACTCAGTGTGTACAGAAAGGACCTGGGATTTCAAGTGTATTTTGTGGGTGATGAAATGACAAAACCATAATAATAAATGAGTAGAAAGAATGAAGTACACACTTTAAAAACTCAGTTTGAGAAAACATGTCTGTCAACCAACAGACTTCCTGCTTTATTTTTTTATTAAATCGTTTTCTATGTTGCACACTGAATAGCATTCCGCACTCATGAAGGGTGTCATATTTTTTTACAAACTAGCGATGGATATAATATACATTATAAAAAAATTATGGTTATCTTTTCGATATTATGGCGAAGAAAGATACTATACTTATTTTCACATGAGAAATATTAAGAAAGCAGGTGAAACCAAACTGTAATAGGAAAAATATTCCAGTTATCAGCTATCACGTAGGTATATTCTATTAAACTATTTAAGCTACACGAAAAGAAACTTTGAAATGCGAAGTATATACGTATAGAATTTATAACTTATGGATTACTGCGAAGGCGAAGTGCAGCACACATTATATTCATCCGAAACTTTGAGATTAGTGGAAGGAAGGGAGGAAGTGAGAACTAAGACTTGAACAGCATATTTTAAATAAGTTGATGTTATATTGCAAGGTTGGACTGTTATAACGTCCACTCCGGTATAGCTGTAAAGTTAGTTAGACAAATATGACACGACTACCACGAACGACTGCTCGACGTCACAATATTTGTAACACATACCACTCGGCACGTGAGTGGGGTGTTCCATTGTTCATATTATCCCCATAACAGCTCTCTTTTTAAGTTTTCTTTTTTCTTAGGGAGTGTAATTTTATTTCTTTTTATTAGAAATAATGTTTACATCACCTCACCTCCTATTTTGAGTTTTTTTCTTCATACAGTTACCCATTTAATACTGTTTTCGTTTAGCATCAACTTCCAGGAACTCCGTACATTTTCTTTTTCTTTCACCTGTGCGTCTGAGTTTAATTATTTGTAGTGGTGTTGGTACTTGAAAAGTATCATATAACCATTTCTCTGGGCTTCGTTCTCAACGATTCATTTTTTAGTTGATTGATGTGTCTCTTGTGTACCACTTTTCTATCTTTTACTAAGTGTAGCAGTTTTCCTATGCCTTTCGTAACCACTCCATCTTCCCAACTATTTTCTGTTCTTTTATGCCCTAACAAATACATTTACTTGAATTTTCAAATATCTTTTCTGCATTTTCCATTGCAATTTTTCTTTTCCCACCAGGTAGCAATTTATAGAAGACTGATTTTATTTTTCTCGCAAACATCAGTTCAACTGATGTCATATCACCTGGTGTATTTGGATTTGGCGTCACACGCTATACCCTTAAGAACTGTTGTGGAGCTACTTCATCTGTGACTGCCTTATTCAATTTTTTAGGGCTATCTTGAAACCATCGACAAAGCTCTCTGCTTGTTCTGTAGATTTGGGATGGCATGGCGCCATAGTTATATGTTCTACAGCGAACGTTTTACAAAACTTTGTAAACTCAAAAGAGACAAATTGCCTCCCACTGCCAGTCAATATCCTTTCTGGAACACCAAATATCGCAAAAACTTCATGTAGAAAGTTTGTCGTACACGAGGAGGCTGGATTTTCAGTGTTCATACTTACAAATTTCTTGCCATTTAGAGAAACTATCTACTACCACTAAGTAGTATTAACTGTTTAAAGGACCAGCGAAATTGATCTGTAGTTTCGACCACGGCACATATCTACTTTTGACCAAGATTCACTTTTTATGGTCGGTAATTTTGCTGCTAGGGCACATCGTCTACAGGCTTTCACTAAATTTTCAATTTCTCTATCCAAGTTTGGCCAGTACACATAGCTATGCATTAAAGCTTTCATCCTCCAAATACCAGGATGTCCAACATAGAATTCCCTCAGGATTTTCTTTTGCAGTGTTTCAGGAATTACTACTCCCTGTGCTTACATCAGTACGCCATCACAAATTGATTATAGGTTCACGTCTTGGTTTCGTTTAGCACGAATCCTGTTCCTATTTACTTTTCCTCTCTACAGTATTCTCTTCATTTCTGTTATGAATTTGTCCTTTTTTGCATTCCGTTTCGTTTTCAAGTGAGACCGGTAATTTGCGTACTACATTTCATATTTCATTTCATATTTCATTTCAGGTGTCTTAAGGAAATTTCAAAACTGGGATCTCATTCCAAGAGTATTTTTCGATGTTATTATTATTATTATTATTATTATTATTATTATTATTATTATTATTATTATTATTGTTGTTGTTGTTGTTGTTCAGGTCACAGCCTGGAATCGAACTCGGTATCTTGGAGTTGATAGCGCACGCTCTTAACCACTACGATGCGTAACAGCATAAAGTGTTCGTTTTTTCGTCAACAATTCAACATTGCATATCGGATATATCCGGGTTTATTCTAGTTCTGGATTTGAGCATCATGTCTCACGGTAAGAGTTTTATAATGCAGCTCATATGGATGCTAGTTCTGTGTTGTATTCCTTTTGTAATTTATCCTGTTTCATAGGCGTTATTGAGGAAGTTTATAATTTTGCACTTCCAAACCATTCTAGCGCTGTAATCAACAGTAATGAAATAAATAAAGGCCTACGACAGGGGTGATTTTTATCACAAGGAACGCTTACATTGTATATTGAAATAAATCTGCAAGCTATATAACATCTACTGGTCATACACATTGGTGGGAAAGAGAAACATTGACAATCTGAAAGAAAATGCTGCTAATTTCTAACATAAGAGTTAATAGGACCACCTTGAAACAAGTTGGTGGCTTTAAATGTTTGCGCAACTTCATTGTATCAGATGGCAAAAGCATCAAAATAATTAAGGCAGGAACTGAGCAGGCTAAGACTGCAATTATTATCAAAGAAATTAATTATCAGGAAGAATGACGAAATGAGTCTCTGGAGATCCATCCTACTCTGTGACATGGAACATCATTAAACACATACAAAATATCTCATACATGCTGCTGATATGTGGTCTCTAGCAAGAATGCTGATGGTATCCTCTCCACATACATACAAATACTTTGGTCCCCAGAAGAGAAAAATAAAACATCAGAATGTTTCTCAACAGCATAAGATGAGAGGCCCAATCCTTTCGACCCGGATCCGACATGAAGAAAAATAGCTTTGGACACCTTATAACACCTGAAATGCTGAAATGGAAAAAAAAAAACTAGAAATGATAGAGATAATCTGTGGCCTTCACAGCTGGCTTGCGAAAGACTGGCTCAATAAATTCTTAACTTTTGTGGGGGTGGTGTTTAGAACAGCATTGAATTCCACGATCATCGATGCCAATAGAAATGGCACATGACAGATAGAAGAAAAGGAACAAGGAGAAAGAGAGAGGCAGAATGACAGGGGGTAAGAGAGTATTGTATTAGAATACATTCAAAAGCTTAAAACAGTGTAAATTAATATTATAATCTAAGATGGCGAATGTAATTGTATAACTAACGCTCAGGCTATACACTTTTGTTATTTCTAGAAACAATAGGGTGAAAAAGCGATGCTAATAGTTAGATCATTTGAATTTAATTCCTTATATCGTTGAAGGACTGAGTAATTATAAGGAAGTAATGTATATTGTTTTAACGTGCATATCTTGGTTCACTAATTATAGCTTCTATTTCCTAATGAGCTGTAGAAATGTATGTAGTTTACTGCTGGTTTATTCATCTACGCCAAAATCTATTCCTTCGAAAAGGAATTTACTTCTCGCCATTGATATTATCTCTGTACATGATAATATATTAAATCACATGTATAAAGCTTTTATTTTTGAAACAATAAAGCTAAGGTTTACATGCAATATAGGGAAAATTTTGTGACACACTATCAGATTTTACATGTAAACTTATTCTCTTTGATTTTGTACAGTATTCAAAAAGCGAAACAAAATTTCTTTTCGCAGTGTGACACTTTCAAGAAACTCTCTGCTAACAAATCGGCGCCAACTCGCTGTTCATAATGAAAGACTGTAATGATTCTGATAGAAAATCTATACATTTTATTTAAATTATATTTAAGACCAGTTACTGCAATGAATATTTTAATATTAGTTCTATAATGCAGTATTATTTAGATATATGACCATCATCTTCATAATACAAGTTCACAGACAAAAAATACTTGCATAAACAAGCATCTCTGAATAGGTTTTGTAACTGTATATCAAAAATTCATATCACTACAGCTACACCTAGATTATTTCAACAATATTCGCGTCAAATGAAGAACACTATCACGGCTTTTATTTTCAGGCATAAGTAGAAACAATGTATATAGAAATGTTTATAAAATTTTTTATTCGTTGGACACAGATTGTGTAAAGTCTTCTTGAAATACACATCCTGTGTGATATTAAAAATAGACGCAAAATGAACTGACTTTTACCTGTAATAAAAGATAAAACACAAGATTATTTTAAGACACAATATACACAGCACGTAATAAAACACAAAATTATTTTAAAACATAAAACACAAAATTATTTTAAGACAATATACACAGCTCATAATATATTACCTGCCAATTTACAGTGGTAATTTTTTTATAACTAGATAAGTTTGCTTTACAGAGGTCTCTTTAAATAGACTAGTGGTTCTCAACCTTTAAACAGTGGTTCCTAAGACTTTTATTTAAATGAGTTTTCCTACGGACCCTTTTTAATATGCTTATCCTTGTGTGTGTGTGAAAATTTTGAATTTAGTTCACGGACACGCAGTACTTACCTTTGCAGACCACCGTCTATTTCAGTGGACCCCAGTTTGGGAACCACTGAAATAGATCATTAATATTTAATGATTTCCTCAAAATAATATCCTTGTTGTTTTTTTTTTTTTGCCAACATCAAGCTAAGAGGCTTCTGAGGCTGGAGCTTAGATGGATTTTTCAAAAAAATTGGCTTTGACAGGACGTCAGACCGTATCAAGGTTATTTTGCATGTGTCACGTGTACATAATTGTAACTGAGTGTAGAAGAACAACGTAAAGTGAATTGTTTTGCTCAAAGACACTATGTGCAACATGGCCTGAGTATCAAACCAATGTTTTAGTTATCGCATGGCCAACATTCTAAT
Source organism: Octopus bimaculoides (assembly GCF_001194135.2). NCBI lineage: Eukaryota > Metazoa > Mollusca > Cephalopoda > Octopoda > Octopodidae > Octopus > Octopus bimaculoides. The sequence continues at coordinate 27,127,544 of NC_068987.1, read as the reverse complement.
AAAATTTTCGCTGAAAGTAATATTGTTATTGTTCAACTGTATCAATGCATAATTAATTGAAGAGGCACAGCTCAGTCTGTATGGTAGAAAGCTTGCTTCCCAACCACATGGTTCCGGGTCCATTCCCACAGCGTGACACTTTGCGCAAGTGTCTACTATAATAGCCACGAGCCGACCAAAGCCTTGTCAATGGATTCGGTAGACGGAAACTGAAAGAAGCCCATCGTATATGTGTTTGGGGGTGTTTGGGGATGTGGGGATGTTTGTGTGTGGGTGTGGGTGTTCGTGTGTGTGTGTGTGGGGGGGGTTGTATGTATGTGTGTATTTATGTGTTTGTCCTCACGTCATTGCTTAACAACCGTTGCCGGTCGTCCCTGTAACTTAACGGTTAAGCTAAAGAACCGTTAGAATAAGTACTATTCTTACAAAGATTAAGACCTGGGGTCTTTAAGGCGGTGCTCCATCATGGCCGCAATCAAATGACTGAAACAAGTAAACGAATAAAAGAATATATTTTACAATAGCACGCAATGTTGGATAAAAGCCACATACAAATATTCATGTCATTTTCCATTTATTTATAGTTTTGTCCATTTTTCTTTCTTCGATTCCACGCTTTCACATAATAGGCTTCACGATCACTTACATCACGCAACCCTGATTCTTTACTAGGGGATGCTGAAAATTTCCTTGCTTCAAGGATATCGTGAGAGGCCTGGGAGCCTTCGATTACAAGGCTTAGAAAACAGAAGGACCATTGCAATAAGTGTGTGGATGAGAGAAGGGAATATGTTGAATAAAATTGCTATTCACTGACCTTCCTGTATTTTCTCTTAACCAAAGCCAGGAACTTTTCAGCACTCCCCCCACATCCGTAATGCTCTGTTTTTGATGAATTATTTTTAATTAACATATCATGTATTCTATAATTAAATATTTGTTGATAATCAATATTTAATATATTCCATTTTATGCTATTAAGATATAAATAACAGGTATGATATAACATCAGAATCTTCAGTCATTTTCTTACATATAGTTATTGCGCAGCAGTTAGGCTAGCGAAGAGGACAACTAGTTCTTATTTAGTCAAGTGTAATTTAGCGTAAGTGTGAATTGTATTGTATTACAAACTTTTCTAAGCAGACATATTAATGTGTGTAGGGGTTTTGGCATTATTTCATTGAACCAGAAATATTCTTGACTACCTGAAAGGTTACTTCGAATTTAGTAATTTAAAAAAAAAAATACGTTGCAGTATTTACTGTATATCGAGTTAGAAGACTACAAGAATCTTACTGTATGTTTGTAATTCCTGGCACATAATGTATGATTGTTGTTACATAGCGCTTGAAAATAAGTAAGAACATAGTCTTTTGGAGATTTTCTCAAGGAAGCCATAACAGATTTCTACAATTTATTTTGTTAAGAAATTAAGAAAACGTTTAATGCACTTTTGATTAATATCAAGCAGTAATAATTATATCAACTCAGACAAAACGTTACGGATTATTCATAATTATAGACTTCAGCACATTACAGGAAGTTAGAGGAAGAAAATAACAAAAATGATCAGGAGGTGAACTCAGCTAACATTATTACAGAAGTAACTGAGCAGCATGCAAGTTTTGTAAAATTATATTTCGTTCGAAGTATTAGGAAATTATTTTCATTCTAGAATATAATTGGAATGCACAACAGTACACTATCAATTGATTCATTCAATAAATGCAGCGCTCAACCGTTTGTATGTTTGTATGAATGAGCGTATATGTGGAGGCGGTGAATCTGAGTATATGTGTTCGTGTGTGCGTGTGTGTGTACGTGTGTGTATGTGTAAGAGGAGGCTGTGACTACACGTGAGAGAAGATTAAAACTATTTACCGTCGAATTAGTTATGTTTTGATAACAAAACACAAGAGAAATATTAAACTGCATATTAATATTCAATTACAAAACCAAAATTTTAATACATTTCTAGTAGTAATGTTGTTTTCTCTTTTTAAATATTTTAATTGGTAGTTGTATGGCAAAACATATTCTGTATTTTACTTACACAAATATGTCATGCTTACGTTGCTGTTTAAAACATGCTTAATGTCCGTTAAACGTATATATTTATTTAAGGACCCTCAACACCAATAACACATACTTAACGACTCATTTTGTACTATTTAGATGATGGATACTAATCCATCTCTCCACCATCTACTTACATTCTTATAAACAACCAGGTCGATAATGCTCATTCTAGTAAATATATGCGATATTGATTTTCATTTTCAGCAAACGAAGTAAGGCAAATACGTATATACAAATAAAACAATTAATAATTATCTTTTCGAAATAAGCAAACATATTTTAAAAAAATAATCCATGATTATAAATATTGTATATTTGTACTAGTGTGGTGCATAGAATATTTAAGTACATGCCTGCATACATAATTTGACCAATTTGTTAGAAACATTTGGGAGAAAAGTATTGAAAATGTCGAAGATTTCACTGCATACACACAAAATTCACACATACATATGTTAAATGTATGTGTGTAGATGTGTACATGTGTATGCATCTATGCATCTAGGTATATCTACACAAAAAAGAAAGGAAAGAAAAGCTCGTATTAATATTTACCATAAATATAGATTATTGTTACAGATTACTGTACGGTCAATCAATATCAAATCCCATCGATAATTTCATTAACTATCGCATTCGAACAATCTATGACTGCTTTCCAGTGCAATACTTGACAACGGAAGAGAAGCTTCATTAAGTTATAACAGCATCAGTCGGGAGAATATTTATTACATTTATTTAATCATCAAAAATGAAATAAACTATTTCAAATTCTTTCTTTGATATATATAATTCTGTGGTGTTGCTTGGTTTGTTATTTTGTTTCTTTTCTAAAATATATTTTCATATTTAGTTTCTGAGGATTTTTTTCATACATTTTCCTGCTATTCAACAATGCAAAATAAAGCAAAGCATCGTTTTTCGACCTTAATATCAGTATTCCTGATATTTAGAGTTAAAATACTTTTGAGCTTCCTATTGTTAGAGATAAATAGCTTTAGTGTTGTACGTCATTGAACCCTTGACAATATTCACTCATATGTATATATACTCAGACACACATACTCACATACATGTATATATACACGCACACACGCACACGCACACACACACGCACATACTTATATATATATGTATATATATGTATATATATATATATATATATATATATATATATATATATATATATATATATATACACACAAAAAAAATATGGGGGTCTAGTTCACGGGTGATGTGAATGACTAGGTACGCTAGGTGAGTGCTGTAACGGATTTCTATGGCTGAAGATTTCTGATATAGCGAATATATAATTGCTGAAGAGAACAAAAACGTTAAGGTAAGGCTAACATCACAAGTCGTATACATTATTATTATTGGAACAAAATTAAATCTTATAGCTGTTTCTGGGATATCCCAGAGTATGGGATATTCCGTCATCGGAAAAATATAGGGAAAACGAGAAGATTACAGATTAATGAAATGACGACACAGGGGACAGGAGTAAAGGAATAAGGAAATGAAGAAAGAGAAGAAAAAGAAGCGGTCGAAACCCTTAAATGTTAAACGTGCACTGTCTTCATAAACACATACATCAAAATATAATCTCGCCGTTTCATCTCCATTTTGTTTCTTTCAACAGTACATAATCTCCATTAATATGAAAAACTAGTCACAAGAAGCTTCAAGGGAGCTACAACCCTTCGGCCACCGCCATCGCTTTTGATCCCAAGCTTAAAAATATTGTGTCAGAAACTCCGACCATTTTCCCAGGCGCTATTAACCGCCAACAAAGCGCTGGTGAGAACTACAATAGAACTCTGCACATACATTTCAGACTGCGCTGCTGGTACATATTCAGATATCCTAAATTACATTTATAAAATGTTCACGGTTGATTGTCTCCTGGTGTCTCTACCACTACTTCAGAGGTCTGATCTTTTCAGAGGTCTGATCTTTTCAGAGGTCTGATCTTTTCAGAGGTCTGATCTTTTTAGAGGTCTGATCTTTTCAGAGCTCTCACTCTCGTCGAGTCCACCACTATATAAATCATCTCACCTCGTTTTTTTATACATATTCTGACCATCATAACAATGCAGCTCCTAAGTCTTATTTTCAGCCTTCTTTCATTAGGATGCCTTAATTATGGATCTCCCTCTCTATCGATATTTTACTATGCAACAACCCCACTTGCAGAAGACTATGAACTGCATTCGTCTAATCAGTATCAGATTACGAAAACCACGATGAGAGTCAATTCCTCCAGCGTAAGTGTTAAAAATTCATAGTAATGTATTTTATTTGAAGAAGTTTGAAGTTTTGATAATTAAGGATGTTGCGAAGTACCTGTGTCAAAGGAACATAAAAATCTATTTTGCATCCTTTCTACTGATGTTTTATAAAATGAAATTTTAACTAAATTTATTCATTGCATATAAACCGAATTACTCTATAATAAACTGTCGGCAATTATACTTATTCAGTTCGTAATTATTTTAAGGAGCAAGATAAATTAACATTGCAATAATGATAATGATTCTGAGTAAGATGGTTCTGTTAATATTAACCAGAGGCGCTAGATATAGAGCAGATGATTAAGTCTTGGAGTAATAATCTCAATTGTATGTGTATGAAACATAACTTTCCCAGTGTTTCTCTCTATTTCTTTCTCTTTTTCTTTCTCTCTCTCTCTCTCTCTCTCTCTCTCTCTCTCTCTCTCTTTGACTGTCTCTTTGCACAAATATACACAGAAGCACATATACAGACACACATTCATATATATGTGCATGTGTGTATGTTTGTGTATGCATACAGATGCACACACACTTATATGTATGTATATCTATCTATCTATCTCCCCCCTCTCTCTCTCTCTCTCTGGATATATATATATATATATATATATACTGTCAAAGTAGCATGTTCATCTTGGTACATTTCACTCGAGTTATAGAAATCCATTTATATTTAAGTTCTCTTCCATATTCAAGAGAAGCAATTAAATATTTCGACAGAGATGTTTAAATATTGAAGGGGAAGCGTATAGCTAAGTATATATTTTATATACTTGCAATTTATAGAATAACACAAACCTTTGATATTACAGACTATCCATTTTGAAGGAAAGTTTAGCTGAAACAATTTAGCAAGCATTGAGGCAATAAACAAGAAAACCATCAAAACAACGTACTGGAATTATCCAGATGGAATAAAGATATCATATGTTAAAACTGAATAAAGAATACAAACACAAAATGTGAAGTTTGAAATATTTAAAATTGAATAACAGTTGAATTGTTAGCATAATCTTTCAGTCATATGTAACCGATAAATTAATTTAGTTGAAGCTACTGAACAACAGGAATTAATTTTACTGAACTGTAAAATGAAAAAAACAATGGCTAATGTAGAGTGTGACTAGGTAGAAAAATAAATTCGAAAGTGTTTAAACTTCCTTAGAGTATCAGTTTAAAGTTTTATTAAGTTTTTCTGTTATATAGAATATTTTATATTAAATATGTGGATGATTTATATAAGAAATAAATTATGTGTTAAACTCATTAATGGTAGTCATGAATTATCCTTTGTCTTAAAAGAAGTGATGCATCAAATGACCAATGATAGGCGACATTTCTGCTTCTTTAAAACATACGTAAACTCGATCTGAATCTATTCTATACACAACATCTATATCCGGGAAACCTATAAATGTAGCAATGCTAAAGAAGAAGAGGCTAAAACTAGTTTAGAATTTAAAAAGAAATGAATAAAACAGAGAATGAATGAAATGAATTTCTTCAATATAACCAGTAGAAATTATTTACAGATTGCAAACATTCATATCTATAATAATTTGGTGCAAATCAATGGAAATGTTTCCTTCTATCATGGTGGCTATTCTTTCTTTTTATATTACATAATATATATGATTAACTTTAACTGTATTTTGACAGACTCACTGGAAGCGAACCGGACGGAACTGCTTCGCTGCATTGATTCAACAACATTGCATTCTGCTTTCTTTAACATAACGTTCAAAAATATTTAATCACCTATACATCTGAGTCAACCATGTGGAACGGAAGTCTTCAACTTGAAATCATTGAATGATCAATGGTTGCTTTCTAACCTCACTTTAATATGTATTTTTGGTCTTGTTTTTCGACTTTTTCTATATATGACACGATATTTGGCCATTGATTCTGCAGTGATGGAGACTAACCAATGGCTCTTAACATTGGAAGGTGATAACGAAAAGAATAAAAATAAAGCAAAGATTATATTTGTAGATCTTTTGAGAAATGTTGTCAGTGTTGAGTAGAACAGATATTCGACTTATCAGATATAGCAGAACCAATGATCTGTCGTAGTAAAGGGTTAACATTATTTTCCGAAAATAATTTTATGGTTACAAATTTTATATATTCTGTGTGAATTCAAAGATTATAATAAATATTTCCCATTCATTCAACTTATACATAGCAAGACACTGAATGGAATTACTAAGAGATTCTAGTTTTCACATGATGCCACAATATAAAAACTACGTCCTGTTCATGGAGTTACCAATAAGCTATATGGCAGCTGTGATAAGATTCATAAAAGGAAAACATCTGTCAGTTTCAGCTTATCTCAAAATATGAACTAAGAGAAATCAAACAATATGAAATGGTTAGCTGTCTATATTAGGTTAAGAGTAAAGCAACGTTTTGTATTTTCTAAAAGAACGAAATATCTTCAGCTCAGTAAATCTATAGAGGCCTCAAACTGACGATTCAAATCTTAGTTGATCCTAGTGTGGAATAAATCAAACCGTCTTTTTTGGACAAGGATATACATTTTTATCGGGAAACATTATGTTAAGAATTTATAAAAATCGTTGCATAGTTATATAATGCAATGTTATAGTAATAAAATAACATATAAAACTCAACATATATTTTATGTTTTCTACGCTGTGAAAGTATATATCATTGTGGGAAACAAAGAATTCAGTTAGCAACAATTTTATACTGCCAGAAAGACAAACATAAAATGCATCAATACAACAATTTCAGCTGGATAACTTTATTGTGGTTCAATTATATTTGAATATAGGTAAATGATGGCAAGTAAAATATAAATATTGCATTATGATATACAGACAGAATGAACTGTTTAGAAAAGAAACTGGCTTTGTTTCACATAGCTAATATGAATCAACATACCCTGACGAACAATTTAACAAAATTCAAAACAGTGTTGTAGTTACAAAGTGATCGATCGATCTAATATAAAGGAAAGCTAAATCTCTATAAAATTCCAACCCACTACTTGAAAAAGAAAGTCATCCTGAGTAATGGAGAATTGATGCTGTATACTAAAATAGATTTTTTATCTTACAGTATGTGTTACAGCGAATGGAGAAATATGTGTTGTTAATTCGAAGATAAATTACTCGAATTCTCTGAAATGCTTCATCAGCGATGTTTCTGGAGTTCCGAAGCGTTTAAGGTCTTTCAGAATCAGAAACCGACACCAGGGTGACCTAACTGGCATGGATCATACACCAACTAACATCCGAGTAGTAGAAGTGACTCAGTGTGGCTTTGGTGATTGAAGGATTTGGCGTCTTGTTTTTTTTTTGTTTTTTTTTTTGCTACATTGGTAATTAATTTCAAGTCCAGAGAGTGCTTTGCGATCTAGTAGCCCAATTGACTCACCTTTCCAATGTGATCACACCATAAAATGAAGTAAAACTATCTGAAATGGCTTCAGTGCTACTTCACTAGTGCCTCTAATTTAATAATGGCAGAAATGTTAGCACGCCGGGCGAAAAACGTACCCGTATTTCATCTGTCTTTACGTTCTGAGTTCAAATTCCGCCGAGGTCAACTTTGCCATTCATCCTTTTGGGATCGATAAATTAAGTACCAGTTGCATACTGGGATCGATCTAATCGATTGGCCCCTTCTCCCAAAATTTCGGGCCTTGTGCCTACAGTAGAAAAGAAAAGAATATATTTATCTCATGAGCTTCCTCCATATCCTTTTCTAAGTTTCTATATGATCCCCAACTTGTGGGATCTGAAAAAAAAAACATTAAGTCTAGCTGGAGTATCATTGATATGATGTAAACTGGAAAATTTAACTGTTCATAAGGTACACGCTCAGCTTTCATCTGGGGTTGCGGCACGTAGAACCCGTTAGTTTATGTTTCAGCTATGGTTGATCTCCCAAGGTGAGAAAAGCGATGGCTTCCTTCCTGGGGATGTAGTTGGCTAGATTGAACGGTTTTTGTAATAACCATCACTTCTGCGCTGAGCACCTGTCCATGTAACCCTGAATGACTCCAGAGCAGTTGATAAGGAGATGCACTGAGAGAGCTGTTAAGGTGTTGCTCTTAGAACGAGACTGCAGATCCTCGTACTAAAACCATCAGATATAGAATAAACTCACTCTTGCGCCATGCGTGAAGATTTGTCGAACATAGCAAAGTATAGTAGACGGTCTCGATCAGAAATTTGGTTCGATAATGTGAACTCGAAACAGATCCGAAGAAGTGTTGTTCCACTGCTGTATATTCCCATACCCTCTCCAAGCTTATTGTTAGCTGAAACCCGATACATTCTTAGCTCTTGTTTCCTTTGCACCTAATCAAACAGCTTCTTGGGGGAAATATAACTTCTTTCTTTTGGTGTTACCATTCTGGCAGGCTGGAAGTACTCCACGATTGAACGTCATTGATTACATTAATAGCTACAACTAATTTAGTATTTCTGGAGTGTTTGTGCTGTTTTCCTCCTCTTGTTTGTGACACACCAAACTATTCCGAAGGAGAAGCATTGTGAGTTCCTTACTCTACACAATTATAACGGAGAGGGTTAGAAAAACCCTTACATGTCTAGAAATAGCAGCTAAAACCGCTATAAAGCCTCTATAACCACTCATATCACTTCAACAATAAAAGCTGTCGACGAGAAATATGACATAAGAATTCAATTTTAAATAAAAAGTAAAAGGTTAGTCCACTATTGCCATTTCGAAGCTAGCAAGTGAAAGTTGATCCATTCTTCTCGTCAGGAGAACATTCCTGTATATAGAAATTAACACGATAAACACACCTTGGGGATTAACATGTGTCCCGACCGGCAAGAATCATGTGTCAACGTCTATCTACACAATTCGAATTCTGAATTCAAACATCATGTATAGCGTTTATAAGAGAGCACGTAAAGGAGCCACGGCGAAAAAAAACTGGATATGAGTGAAAAATAAATAATAAAAGACGAATGAGTGTAAAAATACATTACGCAGGACATATCGTAAACAATTCTAGAATGGATCCATTTTTGGTTCCTAACTTCGAAATTGCAATAGAGGACTAATCTTTTATTTTTGTTTAAATTCTGAATTTTTATGTCATCTCGTTCGCCGACAACTTTTATTGTTGAGATATAATATGAGTGATTATAGTGGCTTTATAGCGATTTTAGCTGTATTTCTAGACATGTGAGGGTTTTGCTAACCCTCTCCGTTATATCTGTGATTCATTCCCAATTGTACACGCTTTTATGGAAAAAAAACCCTTTGATTGCATGTTCTGGCGACTGATATATTCGTAAATAATGTTTAATTGTTTACGATATATCCTGCGTAATGTATGTTTACATACATTCCTCTTTCATTATTTATTTTTTAATCATATCTAGGTTTTCACCGTGACTCGTTTAACTGGTCGTTTCTTATAAACACTGTGCATGACGTTTGAATTCAGAATTTGAATTGTGTAGATAGACGCTGACATTATTCTTGCCGGTCGGGACACAGGTTAAGCCCCAAGGCATGGTTTTTGTGTTGATTACTATGTACAGGTATGTTCTCCTGACGAGAAGAATGGATCCACTTTTGGTTGCTAGCTTTGAAATTGCAATAGAGGACTAATCTTTTATTTTTATTTAAATTTATGTCATGTTGCTCGCCGACAGCTTTTATTGTTGAGGAGATATATACGTGGTTATGGTAGATTTATAGCGGTTTTAGCTCCTATTTCTAGACATGTAAGAGTTTTGCTAACTCTCTCCATTATAGTTGTGATTTATTAACAATTATACACTCTTCTTTTATATATATAATTAGAACAAAAAGTAAAATTCTATTCATAGCGTTACCAAAGGTTCTGTATCCTCGAAAGCCACACCCCTGTGGACAGCTTGCCAGGCTCTATGCAAAGACAAAAGAAAAAAAAATTAAACTTTATACGACGTGGGCGTGAGGAAGCGTTCAGAGATCGAGATTTAATGGTTAACCTATAAAAACGTGAATGAGTACGGGTTGTCTCCCCTGGACCAGTGAATGAAAACGCTTACAGACCTGAAATCGACTAAGCAGCAAACAGGATGAACCAATTTTCCAGTAGGTGACACTTGAAATGGGCGCATTTACCACTATTCAACGCGCCAAGTTTAGCATAGCCCTTAAGAATGTTGGTTCTCTCCGCGATGCAGATTTTGCAACGTCCACTCCCATTAATATATGGACCTGGATGTTCCATTATTTTCTACCTGATACCACATGGGGTCCCGTGAATATATACAAAAAAATAAGAAATTCTAACATCGTCTCGGATAAGACTAAAAACTTGATAGACACACGGTAGGCTTTGAAATAATTCTATTAAAGAAAGATACAGACGCGTTTCCCCGCATACATATAATAACATTAACTGTGTAGCTAAATAGATAACAATTAGCCTAGGTACGGCAGACAGAATAGAGATCTTGTCCAAGAGAAATGCCTTTATGATTTTACAGGAACACAAGCCGACTTTTCTCTGTAACCCCAGAATATTACAAAATCTCTTTGATTAAAACACTTTCTAACATGAAAGTATTCAAAGACTATTTAAGGCACATAATGCTTTATGACTACAAAAAAGGAGACTCTGCAGCTGAAGCGACTCGAAACATACATTCAGTTTATGGGAAAGAATGCTTGAATGAAAGAATTTGCAGAAGATAATTTGCAAAATTCAGAAGTGGAGATTTTGATTGATTTAACATGATTTGGTTTAGAAGGAATAGAATGTTACAAGTGGTTAGGTTTTACTCTATATTTTTTTCTCATTGGGGTGAGTTTCCTTATTTAAAAGTGTTAGCAATGGTTAAGGTTTGGCTTATATTTTTCAGTGAAGAAGGTTTCCTTATTTAATCTAATTTGTGTTGGTGTTCCAATGGTACATTGATAGAATGGAAAGATTATAAATTGTGTACCACATATATGTATATATGCATACGCATTTATCTGTATACAGATATTTCGTAAGGTAATTAATTATTTCTTTAATTCTATCATTCTCTGTATTTATTAACTTACTTTATGATATTAATTAAACGTTATTTCTTATTTACATTTTAAATATATAATTTTATATCATGTACACAGCAGGTTATATACTCAAAAGCCTTTCGGTAATTCAGAAGGTCATTAATCATTCTTACAAATGTTTAACTTATTTTAATCGTTTGAATTTGCTTTTGTTTCTTAAAGAGTTTTTGTCATGCTATTTAATCCTAGCTAAATACTTATTGCGAAGACATAGGTTCCGTACCGATGCATCGAGAACATTCTGAATTATATTACCTAATTTTTTCTTCAAGTATTTGAAATATTATGACTTGAGTTATATATAAGTTGTCTGCTGCTTCTCTTCATTTGAGTGACGGCTTTAAAATGTTTTACTTGACAATTGTATGTCTATATATGTGCATGTGAACATGTGTTTATGTGAGTCTCTATGTGTTTATGTGTGTGAGAGAGGGGAGAGCGTGTGTATGTGTGTGTGCATGATCAAACATAATTGATGCATACTGAACTTTTGATTCGTTTCTCATACTTCTACTGTAAAACATTTTTAAGTTTCAAAAACCAATGTCGAATTGTTTACGTCCCCATAACTTAGCAGTTCGGCCTAAAAGGCCAATAGAGTAAGTTGCAGCGTTTAAAAAATGTTAATACTGATGCCTGTTCTTTCGTCTAGAATCCGTGAAATACACACACACACACACACACACACATATTAGATCATTCCATAAGTTCTGTCCGAATTTTGAATAAAGAAAACAAGTGTTCAAATGTTATATTTAATTGAAATTTAATCATCAATGTACTTTCCCTGAATATCTATAACTTCCTTCCATCTATTTACAAGCTTTTTAATCCTATCAATGTAAAACTCTTTGGTTTCAAAGCGAAGAACTCTGAAATGTCAATTTCGACCTCTTACT
>NC_068987.1:27113415-27114429 GCF_001194135.2 Octopus bimaculoides | reverse complement strand
ACCCATTTTCCAAGTTTAGGAACCTTTCCAAGTTGTTGAAGATGACGATGAATAGTTGTATAGTTTGAAATAAGTTTTATTGCCAATTCTCCAACTGATAATGCAGGATCTTCTTCAAGTAATGCCTCAATGAGATTATCATCAAGCTCAACTGGACGTCCTGTTCGATTTTCATCTTCGAGGCTGAAATTTTGCAAATTATCTTCTGCAAATTCTTTCATTCAACCCAACACGCCCGAAACTCACGCCCACATCACACCACATAAATTAGCAGTGACCACTTCCCAGCATCCACACCACACACCATTATCCACACACCCGCATACCGTCTCCAATAGCGTCACCACACATACCATTATACGAGCAGCCACACGTTCCAGACGCGCACACACACATTCATACACACGCACACACATACCCAGACTTGTCAAAGTCACTGCACTCCTACCCACCTACTCTCTTCCGTGATACCACCACCCGTACCCACACCACAGCCTACCCGCATACACACTCCACAGCCCCACACCCCACCAACCAACCCACACAACTCCACAAACCTACACAAGATCTTCAATAACGTCACCGCACATATGAGCACCCATAGGTTACGCACATACACACCCAGATTTGTCAAAGACTTGACAACCTCACGGGTGCCTATTCACACACACACGCTTGCACATTCATATACACCATTCTCACCTCCAGTTGGGGTCACTGTCACTTTATTATCTCTCCTCCTTCCAATCTATTCTTTCAAACTCCTTTTCTAATCAGTCGCCATGCTTGACCGCTAAATCTACAGGGCTTTTCATTCTCTCTTTGTTTTTGCTACTCTTATTCTTTTCTTATGAAGAGCGTACGCTCGGAACGTTAAAGACTTTCTCAATTTTAATTTTCCCGAGTGTCAAACTAATACACCTGCATGTTGTTCATACACTTGTCTTCATCTGCTGTATCTCTATAAATTTCATCTCTCTCTCTCTCTCTCTCTCTCTCTATATATATATATAT
>NC_068987.1:27108696-27113070 GCF_001194135.2 Octopus bimaculoides | reverse complement strand
ATATATATATATATATATGATGTGTGGTCAATTCATGGAAAGAAATCTCATAAAACTCATCAATTTAGACAAAAATGAAGACAAGTTGTTAAAATATATAAGAATTTTAATTCATTCAGACGGTCGTTTCCTACAGAGATATAAGAATAATGCAAATTCATGAATGAATTGAATTAGATTAACTTAATTAATTTAATTTAATTATATATATCAATATATTCTTCAGTGCAGGAAGTATAAACAAAATTTACAATGAAGTTGAGAACGGATGTAGCTGAAGTATAGAATGTAGGAGATTCATATTTTTATCCTTATGAGAAAAAGAGATGTGAGTCAAGTTAGATATTAACTATAACTAAAGGCCATAAGGGTTATTTGAAAATGTAAGTAAAGAGATATCAGAGAAGTTCCTTCTAATCTCCTTACTCATCTATATAAATAAATTATGATTTGTACTTAAAATAAAGACATAAAAGTACAGAATGATGTGAACATTGTGGAAAGAACAGGAACTTTTCGTATTTTGTGTAGGTGTTTTTGCTTTTGAGAGCTTCTGAAACGCAAGTATTATAGATTATGCGTATTGTGGTAGTTGATTTTAGTTACGATGTCTAATTTCCGTTCATACTTGGTCTTTTTGATCCTGCTGAAGCCTTTCTTGTGCGCCAGATATTCAGATATTCCTTGTCCGCCAGATATTCAAGTTCAAGCTTAATGTTTATAACTTAATGCATTTATTCTAGGTCCACAGTTTAGTTCTAGAAGCAACGTGATTATATGCTCCAGACTGGAAAGCTCTGGGTAGACTGTGGCGGATGGAGTTAGCAATGTGTTGGATACTCTCTGTTATGCTCCTCTCGGTTTTTACATTTGAGTCACTAGAATTTGTCCTAACTAGATAATTAATGTCATCTACATACCTACAGTAAAGCAAAACAGTTGTGGATTGTTCTCAAATATAGCTGCTCTCTAATTTTCAATTTTAACATTTCCGTTACAAGTTCACGGCTATTATAAAACTGCGAGCCATGCGAACTTTCTGTTCTTCTCAAGATGGTGATACGACCTTCGCTGACCGATCGTTGCTAGGAATGCATTCGCGTTTTTTATGTGTGCTCCGAGCGAATTTGTGGCCTAAAATTTCAACACTGCTCTTTCCACTATTGAATATCAGCATATCCATACCCGCCGTTGAGCATCAAACTTCCGAAATACAAACAACACATCAGATGCAACTAATTATACCCATGGAAGTGTCATGATAGCCATTTAAAATACATATAACGTTTTAATCACTTTATATTTTGTTACGCAATATTAAGTATCAACGTCTTTCCTCGAACAAGATGGTCATTGAAACTATCATAATTTATATTTCATTACCAGGTAGTTTTTGTTTTCAATATTTTATTTTTGTCTGGCATTATATAGCGATATATATTTATGCACTAACACACATTTTGTATTGATAGTAATATTTGTTTATATTTTTTATGTTCCTGATCATTATATTTGTTGTGAATTAGTCATGCGTGAATATGTTCTGATATCTATGACATAAAATAATGGTTCATTCAGTTAAAATGAAATAATAATATAAGACGGTCGTATTAAATTGCATCGTAATAAGATTGTCCAAATTCTGTGTATTTCACAGAAAAGTATAACATCTGTTTTTATTTTAGATCGAAGTGATTTCTTATATGAATGTTGCGAATAAATTTAGACCCTAACGACTTTTCTCTACTTTGATATGTTGCAACGTAGCGAATATTTCGACTATGAAGCTTATTCAGTTCTAAATGTATCCAACTTTTACTTTATTGTAACTTCTTATCAATCACAAAGAATTCAGTCAGGTTACATACACGAACTCACTTCTCCATACCTATGACTCCAAACTCAATTATATAGATGGGTGATAAGGCGCGTGCGAGTTTGCTTTTGCATATATATACATAAACATGTGTGTATCTGGAAAGGACATGTTTATTTATATTTATATGTTGCAGCAATTGCTTGAAGTAAGTTTTATTTCAAATGTATTTTAATTATTTTTTCATTAAATATATTTCTTTAACATATTTACTACGAAGTTATGAAATTAGAGTTTCTCAGAGTTGTTGAAAGATGTGTTGTGGTATTGTACACATGTGTATATGAATTTATGTAGAGGAGGTTGCTTCTTTACTTGCTATATTTTAATCCTCATATATTCATGTATCGTTCTTGTGTTGTCTTAAACACATTCATACACTTGAACTACGCATAGACCGGAGAGGTATGAGTATTGACGACTTAGGTTTCCAGCGCATTTCTTCAGTTGTTTACTAATTCAGAAATTAGCGAAAGTTGATGCTATTTTGCTTTGTTTCCGTCTTAGAGCTGCTAGCAATAAACTTACCTTAATTTAGTTTTACCATTGAGTTCCTTATTTATCCTTTTGTTATTAAGAATAATAGATGCATGGAGATTTCTGTTCCTTCATACAGCTGAAAGGAAGGTGATTTGTATGGTTTCGCAGCATTCAATAAATGCAGTGCGTAATTGTTCGCTGAATTGAAGGCTGATTGTTCCAACATATATTCTTCCCAGCTGGGAAGTCAGCTGCGATAGATCAGCGTTATATGCAGGTATTTGTAAACTCTCATTCAGTTTCCGCTGAGGACGAGTATACGAGTCAATTATGTGAAACTTAGATTTCAAGTTTTACTATATATATTTTAATTTTCAAATCTAACGATGTTCCTGTGTTGTGAGATTAGAAAAGTTGCCTGTATACTATAGTTAATACTGTTACTAGAACCTCACACTGTGGCCAGTCAGTATAAAACAGATATACATATTCCTGTTTTGACTGGACGCCAGATTAACAGATATATTGTCTCTAGAAGTGTATGATTTGTGCATAAATTGAATAAGAAAACATTCCAAGCCTAGTTATTTTTCTCAGAAAGAGCAATGGAAATGAAACAAAGAAATGCATATTAGGCTTACATCATAACTTACGATAAGAATTAACTGGTTGTAGAATATGTAAAGAACAGTCAGGTGTTACTAACGAGCAAGTAAGATTCATGACATATATCATGCTTTCATTAATTGTAATAGATCCCTATGTAGTCGTGTGCAGATATAGCGAAACTTTCCATGGCCTTCCAATTTTACCCAGTGGCATATCCAACATGTGGAAGCTAGAAAAGAGAGGTATGCTATTACCTGGCTGGTACTCGTTTACATCTAGATATACCTGAGCAATGTGAAAGGAAATGCTGTGCTGAAAGACACAACTCACTACAGGGAGCAGAAATTGAACACATGTCTTTACGCTCTTGATCCGAACGTCCCAACCACTAGACTACGCAGCGTCACAGCTTAGCTAATGACAGAATGAATTTGTGTCCAAGGCGGCGAGCAGGTAGAAACGTTAGGACGCCGGGCGAAATGCTTAGCTGTATTTCGTCTGTCTTTACGTTCTGAGTTCAAATTACTCCGGGGTCGACTTTGCCTTTCATCCTTTTCTACCCTATATCTACCCCAGTACCAAGTACCAATTACGTACTGGGGTAGATTTAATCGACTGGTCCCTTCTGCAAAAGTTCGGGCCTTGTAGAAAATAATAGATTTGTATTGTTATAAAAACAACAACCGTTCACTCTGCTTAAGCGAATATATGAGAGTAAATAATTTACCTCGAGGATAATATATTAATATTTTAATTACAATATTCATGTGTAGCATAAAGGTGATACTGTTCTGAGGGTTCTTCAAAATATTGTCCAATTAATATATTTTTAATATATTTTTGTATTTTCCCACCTAGCAATTGTAATATTCCCACTTTATGTTTCTTTAAATTAAACCAATCATAACATTATGCTTCCAGCTTTCAACACAATCTGAATGTATCTGTCTAACAATCATGACCTCAAGGATATATGAATTCTCTTATTAGTTATCACTGTCTGTCTATGCAGTGCAAAATATCTTCAGAGATCATCACAAGTACCATAATTCGAAACAGTCAATTAACTTTATTTTCAGGAAACCATAGCTCCTAATTGACAAACTAATTATTGTTAACGATTCCAAACCAATTTGCAAACATTTCTCGTCTAGATGCTAATAGCGTTAGCCATTAATTAATCATTATTTAGTAAACTTTAAATACAAACACGAAAATGAATTGTTTATTTATGAATTATACATAATTAGAAATATGCATGTGAGTGTGTATGCGCGCGGATGCATAGATAGATAAACAGAGAGAGAGAGAGAGAGAGAGAGAGAGACGGGAGAGAGCATACATACACACACACATATATATATTTTTATATGCTCTCTCCCTATGAATTCAAATATACATATGTATTT
>NC_068987.1:27106315-27106996 GCF_001194135.2 Octopus bimaculoides | reverse complement strand
TATATAGGTGGACGTAGTATACCCGTTAATTTCTATAATGTATGTGTGTGATGTGTGTACGAGTGCGTGATGCGTCTATGAATTAGTGAACGCGGGTGAGTTTACGTTTATATGAATGCACTTGATATTTAGAAACTGATAAAAGTTGTGTGTATGTGTGCGTGTGTAAGTGTGTGTGTGTGCGTAAGTATGTGGGTGCGTGTTTGTGCGCATGTATATACGAATGTTTGTTGGGGTGTGCGCGTATTTTTGTATGTTTGTGTGTGACAGAGATGGATGAAGAATTTGTCAAATGAATCTAATATAACACCTCAAATCCACCCTTGTGGCAAAAGGTCATCGTGTATTGTCATCTTCATTATTTAGAAAGCTCACTTTTCACACAATCCACCGACGATATAAAACGTTGTAGAATTAGTTTATCTTCCGATTTCCAGATAACAGCTGTTTTATTCTAAGAGTTCCCCACCTACTTTACACTGTTCTTTAATTCTTGTATTCTTTTAATTGCTTCTGTTGTTAGACTAGGGCCATACTGGGGCACCGCCTTGACGAATTTTAGTCAAAAAAATCGACCCTAGTAGTTTTTATTTTTTGAAACCTGTTGCTCAATCTATTGGTCTCCTTTGCACACACACACACACACACACACACACACACACAGACATACATATATATATA
>NC_068987.1:27105445-27106067 GCF_001194135.2 Octopus bimaculoides | reverse complement strand
TGGGAGAGAGCATATGCTCTCTCCCACTTGGTTTTAATATGTTGCCACATTTGTAATATGTCTTTTTTTCTGCATTTTTTCGTGCATCTGAAGATTGCTCTTCATATTGCATTTAAGGTAATGATCACATTACTTAAATAAATTGAAGTAGCATGAAACGTGCGTACTGCAATCACTTTTGAAATCCGTGTTGCTTATTGTTTGATATATATATATATATATATATATATATACGATAGGCTTCTTTCAGTTTTTGTCACCCAAATCCACTCACAAAATTGTGGCCGGTCAGAGGATACAGTAGAATAAACTTGCCCAAGATATCACGAAGTGGGACTGAACCTGAAACCATGTGGTAGCGAATCGAGCTTCTTTATTTCATACAGCTACTCCTGCACGTATTGTTTTATTATTTTACTTGTTTCAGTAACTGAACTGCGGCCATGCTGGAGCACCTCCTTTGGTCGAACAAATCGACCCCATGATTTACTCTTTGTAAGTCTAGTATTTTTTCTATTGGTGGCTTTTGCCGAACCACTATGTTACGGGGACGTAAACACACCAACGTCGGCTGACATGTGCGCAAATATATATATATATATATATATATATATATATATAT
>NC_068987.1:27103305-27105435 GCF_001194135.2 Octopus bimaculoides | reverse complement strand
TCTCTCAGTTTCTGGCTGCCAAATCCACTCACAAGGCTCTGGTCGGCCCGAGGCTATACCAGAAAACGCTTGTCCAAGATGCCATGCGGTAGGACTGAGCTCGGAACCATATAGTTGGGAAGCAACCTATTTACCACACAACTACGACTGCGCATTTTTTTTTCTTTGAAGGAGGATAACCTCTTTTTATAAAATTTAAATGTATTGTTGATAGTGTTACGACTAACAAATATCTAATACAGGTGACAATACTACATTTTTTATTGAGGGTCTCATCGACGGAATCGAACACAATGCATATGATGTGTACTGGACTTGACGTAATCAATTTAACACACTAAAGACATAGTTTTGTTATTAGTCAAATGGATTACATCGCACCAAGTCGATAAGGAATGAACATTTACTCACGATTATGATGCACTCACGATTACTGAGCCAAGTTGTACATTTTATTGGTGAGCAAACATTTATGTCACGTTACTCCAGTCAACTAAGCTAAATTGAGTTTTAGCCTACTGACGGTGTAGTCGTCTCTGCCTCCTGCACGCACATCCTGGATGTTCAACACGAAGTATTGCGCGATTGGCAAAACATAAGGTTGTCTATGGCTCATTGTCACTGAATGAGCACCCAAAACAAATAACAAGAGCATGATACATGCTCCCAAATCATACTCCTTGGCAATTAACGTCTAGCATATATATCTGGTATTTATTTAGATCAGCGAAAGATCTGGTATTTATTTAGATCAGCGAAAGAATGCAAAATATTACAGATAACATATGCAAGGTAGATTATAACCGTTGCCGTAACGTTTCTATGGCCCAAATTGCTGGAGGACTCATTGGTATGTTAAAGTAATTATTTACATATGAATTATATGGAGAGCAATTACTTTCGTGAAAGCGAAAGGAAATCAATCTATAGCTTGTTGCCAAGGGATTTAATTTTTGGACCTTAGATTTTATTATGCCTAAATAGGAAAGATTCGTGACATTATTAATATATATAAAATTTACTGTGTGTATAGGTCGTCATTTTTGTTGTTTAGTTCAAGTTTATTTAAGGACGGACCATCAAATATGTGCTTATGTGAATTACTAGAGATTTGGCTGCCAGTTCTAGCCGTTCGCCTGTACCTGTATGAGAATGAAATGATAAAAATGATACAGCCTCTGACTGGATGTTTGTAAGAGCCCAAACTACAATATATGACGTACAATGCAATGCGATGTATATTTTCAGAAGAACATCCCATTTAACTCATTGGGAAGATTCGTTAAACAGTAAGCGTGTCATAAATTAAACAAAACCAAAGTTATAGAGAGGCGTTCTTACGTAAGCACAGCACAAACACACAGACAACCACACACAACCTATTTTGTTAGATCTCCATTATATATCATTCATCTATTAATAAACCAAGCAAACATAATAGGTAATATGATGTAACCACGATATGCACAGATAACTAAGAATTCATATCCTACACTGAATAACTTTTCTATACAATTATTGTTAAAGAGAAAGTTTATTCTGAGTGAAATTCCATGAGTTACACAAATTTTAAATAGATTATGTTTCCAGAAAATCCAATTGATATAGTTGTGGAACGTCTGTAAATATATTAATTTATTGACTTATATATTTTCCAGACTAATATATGATATAAACGACTATTTTGAAAACATATTCAAATGATTTGAAAAAATTATGGTTTTCGTTTCGTTGGAGGTTGGAATTACGCAGTCAGAAAAATTAATGACATGACGAATATATTCTTTTCTTATTAAATAGAACATATATTTAATAAGTCAAATATTTAACTTATTAAATTATGTTTAAAATTGTATGAACAGTAATTTGTAAGTTCTATATCATATTTATAATAAACTTTTTGTTATTGAAAATATAAATGATTATGTTAGTGCATATATATATACTAATACATACATACATACGTACATACATACATATATATCTCTATGTATATACAGACACACATTATATATGAACATATATATGTATGTATATATAAACCTACACTCATAACTTTATACATATGCATATACATATATATATATATATATACATATATATATATATATATATATATATATATATATA
>NC_068987.1:27095501-27102852 GCF_001194135.2 Octopus bimaculoides | reverse complement strand
GCTTCTTTCAGTTTCCGTCTACCAAATCCACTCACAAGGCTTTGGTCGGCCCGAGGCTATAGTAGAAGACACTTGCCCAAGGTGCCACGCAGTGGGACTGAACCCGGAACCATGTGGTTGGTAAGCAAGCTACTTACCACACAGCCACTCCTGCGCCTATATATATATACACCATACACATATATATATACATACACGTTATCATTATCATTATTATTACTAAGGCAGCGAGCTGGTACACTTGCTAGCGCGCCACGTGAAAGGATTTGTGTCATTTTGTCCTCCGCCTTTATGTTCTCAGTTCAAATTCTTCCGAGGTCGACTTTGCCTTTTATCCTTTCGAGCACGGGGTCAATGTAATAGACTAGTCCCCAAATTTCTGGTATTGTGCTTATAGTAGATAAGATTATTAATGCGGTCAGATGCCAGAATCGTTAGCATGCCAGGTAAAATACTTAGCGGCATTTGGTCTGTCTTTGTGTTCTGAGTTCAAATTCTGCCGAGGTCCTTTTTTTCTTTTTTTCTTTGCGGGTCGATACAATAAGTAACATTTGAACACTGGCCTCGATGTAATCGACTATCAAAATCCCTATAAATGTTAAGGCCTTGTGACTATCGTTGAAAGTTTTTTTTTTAATTTTTATTATTATTATTATTATTATTATTATTATTATTATTATTATTATTATTATTAATAATAATAATAATAATAATAATAATAATAATAATAATAATAATAATAATAATAATAATAATAATAATAATAAAGCGGCAAGCTGGCAGTATATTTAGCGTGCTGGACGAAATGCTTAGCGGTATTTCGCCAGTCGCAACGGTCTAAGTTCAAATTCCGCCGATGTCGACTTTGCCTTTCATCCTTTCCTGGTTGATACGAGAAGTACTAGTTGATGACAGAGGTCGATATAATTGACTTAGCCCCTCCATCGAAATAGTTGGTCGTGTGCCAAAATTGATTTTATTATTGTTTATATGACTCAGGTTTGTACTTATTCCTGGTAGAATTTATGAGGGTAACAGGTTAATACTTGTAACCTTAGGTATCCTGAATCTTTCAAAAGTCTTTCGAGTGCCTAAGATCCTCCAAATAATCTTTCTACCCCTAATAAGCAAACTTTCAGTAGAAGCTTTGCAAAGACATTTTATTCCAATCTGCTTTAACTATTTGTCTATATGTTTGCTTACAGTTCCCAAGGCACCAATTTTTATAGGCAGAGTTTTCATATTCCAAATTCGTACAATGTCAAATTTTAAGGGCTTTATTCTTTTGCTTTTCGTCTTCTTTCTTTACGATTCTGGAATCAAACACACATAATGGATCAATTAACCAAATATCTATTAAACTGTTGTAATCGAAATGCGCACTACATTTTGTTCTGCATCTCTTAGTAAACTTCATTAGTTATACTTTGATTTGAGTTCTAGTTTTTGCTTCTGTTACTATTTTCGTGTTTATTCTGGTGTGCAATTATGTGCAGGGTTTGTGTATTGTTTAGCTGGGCGGTGAATACAGCAGGCTTGACACGAGGCTGGGCCTACATGTTCCAGTGCCAGATCATTATAATATGCATATGTAAAGAATGATTTGTCAGACATTTTCAATGAACTTGGGTGGTGTTAGAATGTTTTATGTGGTTTCGACGTTATAAAGTGTGTTTGTTATCTATCACCACTTGCCAACCATAGCTGTTTTTTTACGTTTCCATAGTAAAGTTACTCGACTTAAGAGGCCGGTAGAATAAGCACCAGGATTAAAAATAAAACGTACGTACTGGTGTTAATATTCGACTAATCACTTCAAAGCAATGCATTAACATGACAGCAGTCCAATGAATGAGAAAAAATAAACGAAGATGAAGGAAGATATATCCTAGGTCTTTTCATGTATAAATAGTTCCCCCTTTTTAACATTTGCACAATTTTTCTTTTGTCTGTAATGAATAAGTTTTTAAAATGTTAGCACTTGTTTATTATAAAGATAAGCAGCCACTGGCAACAGCACCACTGTTCACAAAGATGAGAGTATATAGGATGAGAAATGTTGATAACGGATTCTAGAATTTGCTAAGGAACCCATAACAAAATCAAAATAAATTGAAATAGAAATATAATCATGAACTGAATAGAGGTATAAAAGATGTTTTGCCCATACACACTTGCATATATACATACACAACGTCAACAATATATGAATGTGTACTAAATATATGTGTGTATATATATATATATATATATATGTGTGTGTGTGTGTATGCGTGTATGCGTGTGTGTATACATATAGGGAAATATGTGTATACATCCATAATGTATATGTTCACATAGAAATATATGTGTACTCACACATGGATGGGACAGTACATATTGTAGGTATATATTCATATATGTACGCTCGCATATATGTATTTATACATGCAGA
The DNA here is from genome assembly GCF_001194135.2 of Octopus bimaculoides. Lineage (NCBI taxonomy): Eukaryota > Metazoa > Mollusca > Cephalopoda > Octopoda > Octopodidae > Octopus > Octopus bimaculoides. The sequence goes on along the minus strand of NC_068987.1, from coordinate 27,100,418 downwards.
CAAACACGCAATCTCACATACACTCACACTCAAACACACACAAACACAGACATATGTATATATATATCATAATATAATAATGACGTTATATTTTTAAATTTTGGACTTATTAATAAACTGCACTATTACTTTCATAGAAGCAGAAATTTTAAATTACCTTTAAACTTTAAGCCAATAGATGGGAAAAATAAATATGATAAATTCTTTGCAAATAGAAAATGAAACCAATTACATTATGGTATTGTGTACATTTATATAATTGAGATTTAATAATAAACTAAATAGAAATCTACGAATTTTTCGGAGAATTTTTTTAGGAACCGAAAATTATTTCGTGTAAAATTTCGTTTGATATAAGTCGTATATCCGAAAATTAATTACCTACATTGTGTATGCAACATACATTTTACACACGCGCCTTCCTATTCATAGCTATTTGTCTGAACGTAAGTTTTCATTTGATGAAATCTCTTGAAAACGAAATATAATACTTTTGCCTGAGTTCTGAGTTCTCACTTCGATGTTTGAAGACACGGAGTCTAAAAGTGAGTAATTATTGAAATTTCATTCCATTTCTTCTATGCTTAGCGTCACCAGTATCTACAATCTCATCCCCAAACACCCCTTAGTGAGGGTATTTACGAAAGATCAGTTAATATATCGACATGAAAGTAAGATATACATTGAGAACGGATCTAGAATATCATCTGATGCATCAGTGGCTCTATTACTACGATTATCAATATGAGTCAGTTTTATACATTGGCCAAGAGTCATATGATAAACTTCATATATATTATAGCAAATCAAGTCCTTTTCTTCAAGTTTAGAAGGTATTTCAACCCCAACAGCGACGTACTACGACATTCTAACCAATTTTAGCTTTTGCTCCACAAGCACTTTGTCTCATTTCTCTACCATTTTTTATTGCTATTTTAATGGTCTCTGAAACGCGGAACTACCTAATCTTGTACCTCTGCCATTCAGACATCCAGGACTCATCGTATCTCCACCTTCGGGTGACAATGTTATGTTCAGTCCCTCTCTTCCGGTCCACTAAACACTTATGTCAGTCTTTCTTTCCTAGATCGTTCCTAATGGAATGTTCTCCCACCTAATCTTTCCTGCAAAGTTTAAACGGAACATCAATCTCAACTGTTTCGGAGGGTCTGCAAGTGTTATTAGCGTTACTCTTTCAGCCAGACTCAAGAAGCAATATATGTTCTCCATAATTCTTTCAGTTTTCGTCTACCAAATCCACTGACAAGGCTTTGGTCGGACCGAGGCTATAGTAGAAGGCATCTGCCCAAGGTGTCACGCAGTGGGACTGAATCTGGAACCATGTGGCTGGTAAGCAAGCTGCTTACCACACAGCCACTCCTGCGCCTATACACGTATGATTTTTAAAAGTCTCATATAATTTCACACAGTTTATTTTCTTTTTTAATAATCTTATTATTATCTTAAATGATATGAATAGAAAACAATATTCATATAACTTATAGTATACAGTATGCTTAAGTTTGCTGCTACAATTCAGAAATTACGTGAAAGTATTTAATTATATTAAGACGAATTAAGTGACGTTATTTACTTCAACACAACAAATTTTATCACTAAACTTAAAATTCTTATCATTAGATGTATTGTTGTCAGTCGCAATAAATAAAACAAATGCAAAGTAGGAAAGAAAACCAATTTAACATGATGATATGCTATACCAACTTGAGGTAATTATTCATTAAAATGATAAGTAATTGTATTGATGGCAGACAAACAATGGTATCACCGAAATACTGAAATATTGGGAAATGATGTAATAAATTGAAAGAAGGTTCAATAAGCTTCGCAGATAGAGAAAATAGCCTAGAACTGGGGAAAGAGAATTAAGTATAATGTCTCAGCATATTTTGTGTGAAGTCACAAATCAAGTATGATGAAATATACTTAAATATATTATATCCATGACTATTCTGCTCGTTTTGTTTTCACACATAATTCATATGAGATCACACATTCAGATTATGTTTATTTTTAAGAGATTAGAATAGATATAGTGATTTGCCTACTCTTTCTAGTATCTCCGATGACTACATAGAGGATTCTCTCGTCGCTTTAGAGAAAATAAACGTATTAGAATCGAACTTATGCCGTAGACTCGACCTAGAGGAATACAATAACTCTACAACTGAATAAGTCTAAGCACAGAAGGACTAGAATTTTATGTTAACTACAATTCCCTTAGAATTGGCAAACAAAATAAACAATATACTATTTTCTCTTTTCTGCAATGAATTAACATTTGTAGCCTGACAGTAAACAATTGCTAACTATATTAATAAATGTATTATTGCATAATGACGATCCAATATCTAGCTAATATAGCCATCTGATATTTGTACACACCCCTGGGGAAACAAATTTACATTTGTATTGCTTAACGATTCACGAAAGGAATCATCTACCACTTCAATATATACACACTGAACAATATAGAAGTAGATACATCCATTATACAATTACATTTACCAGGTTGTTATTGCAAAATTCTATTTAATGTACAGATGATAATTATTGTAAATATGTGTTCAGCGCATTTGACCTCAAAGCTCCTTGTATCAAGTATAACCCAACATTGTGGACTGTGTAAATATAATTAAGATACACATGGTTTATGGTGTAGGAATGACAGAGAAATCGATGATTGTAACATTGGGAATTTATATTTTACACTTTATGAAATTCGGATCATTTCTCATGTCATCCATGAGTTATGATATTCTAGAGCAAAGCGAATGTAGTTGCCGGTCGGTATTTAATCATTCATTCAAATATATCTTGCGCATGTGATGTAAACTAAAATATAAAATTGTTCGGAGACATAGTAACTGAGTAGAAATAGGAAAATTTGTTTAACAGCACTTTGTAGCTTTACATTTTGTGTGATATTTATGTATATCGCCCCAGGCGTGTGTAAAAGATTCGATCATGAGAAAGTTAATTCAATTGTTCAGAATTGTTATTTCAGACTATTCCTGGATTCAATAGCTCTCGGGCTTCAATACTGTCGTGAAATAAAACTTATGTTTTGACTGAATATAAAAATGTCCGCACAGAAGTAGAATTGTAAAGAAATTTTAAGTGTTACGAAAATAATATAACATTGAAATTATTAGAATAGCCTAATTATATATTTGTTGTATTGCATTGATGTTAGAAAAAGAGAAAGTCTTTTAACTTAATACTCTCAAAAATTTTTGTCACGCATGTGAACAAATCTCAGTAATAATATCTTTGTACTGAACCCTCTTTCCGCGAAATAACCGGGATATTTCAAAAAGAGTTGCTATATTACCTAATTCACAGACACTATATTATTGTTAAGTAGATTATGACTGCGCAAGAAATAAACACAGGATACGAAAAGAAACATTATATCAAGTACGTTTTAATATCGAGATAATTTTTTTACTTGGGAAATCAATATAACTTGCAAGCAGCAGATTTAACAATGCATCAGGAAAAGGGAAAATATCTGATACATTTAAAACATTACAGCATTGAACAATATATCTCATCAGGAGCGACCTAATAACCTGAGACAAAATGAGAAAAACGCAGGCAATCAATATATATCTACACAATTCTCTTCAGTGATCACTGTTCTGAACTAGCGATGTTGACTCTAAACAATTACATTACACTAAAACTGATTGCTTCATCTCTTAATTAATCAGATCTGGTAAAGGTATAGACCGTCCTCAGCTTGCAAATCCATTTAAGATGAAAAATTGCTACGTGTACAACAAGAGTGAATTACCGGCTCAATTCAAGTCATTTAGTCATCATGTCAGCAATAGATATATTGTAGTACAAAAGCCTATGCTATATATTCATAATATATGTAGTAAATTATACTACATAGTCTTTCGCTAAATAATGATATGTTAACTACCACGTATTGTGTTTATCTAACCCTTACAATGATAGGATACTTAAATAAAATTTAGAGTGATAGAAGATTGGTGTCTAAATGGGTGTTGAGGCAGGTTTAGATGAAGTGAAGAATTGTGACCATGAGGGACTCAGGAATATATCTATATATATGCGTGTATATATCTACATAATTCTCTCTCCCCCTCTCTCTCTCTCTCTCTCTCTCTCTCTTTCTCTCTCTCTCTCTCTCTCTCGCTCTCTCTCTTTCTCTCTCTCTCTTTCTCTGTATGTATGTATATGTATATATTCAATAATAGGATGAATTCTTTTGTAAGAATTTATCAAGTAGCTAGCGTGAAAAAAACCCCACATAAGGGAAAAATCCACCATTTATTCCCCAAAATATATTTATTTATATAAGAGCATTACTATACAAGAATGCCTCGCGCTAAGATGGACTCTAAGGTCAAACTACCATAATAAACACATTGTTACCGAACGCGAGGAAATGCAACTCTTAAAGCTAGCCCCTTAAAAACAGACTAAATTGTAGATCATGATTTCGTAGTTATTGCAGTATTATGCAACTTCTACTCGTCAGTATAATATGATCAAGACACATAGAAATAAACAGAAAATCAACATACCAAACGAACACCTCGTGTATCCAGTATAGTACATAGAAGGTTGTGTATGCCTATATATCTTTGTGTCTTGACCATATTATACTGACGAGTAGAAGTTGCATAATACTGCAATAACTACGAAATCATGGTCTATAATTTAGTCTGTTTTTAAGGGGCTAGCTTTGAAAGTTGCATTTCCTCGCGTTCGGTAAAAATATGTTTATTATGGTAGTTTGACTTTAGAGTCCCTCTTAGCGTGAGGCATTCTTGTATAGTAATGCCCTTATATAAATAAATAAATAAATATATATGTGTGTGTGTGTGTGTGTGTGTGTGTGTGTAGAGTGGCTGTGTG
>NC_068987.1:27089263-27095403 GCF_001194135.2 Octopus bimaculoides | reverse complement strand
GTGTGTGTGTGTGTGTGTGTGTGTGTGTGTGTGTGTGTGTGCGTGTGTGTGTGTGTGTGTGTGAGTGTGTGTGTGTGTTTGCATGTATACACTCACTCGCACTCATGTAGCTAGTTGTGAAATCTCAAGAAGCGATGAGAGTAATAACTATAATAACCAATAAAGTTAATCGCCACAACAAACTGGCTGTTCCATGTTACTACTAGTTTAACCCCAGGCAGATCTTTCATTGCTGATTATAGGTGGTGTGCTACACCCTGTACATATATATCACCAACAGGGGAGCGGGCCTCTACCAACCTCCAGCAGACGACAGGATCGCGTGACTGATTCAGTTTTGAGCTGGTTGGCACATCTATACGTGAATGTGTGTGTGTGTGTGTGTGTGTGTGTGTGTGTGTGTGTGTGTGTGTGTGTGTGTGTGTGTGTGTGTGTGTGTGTGTGTGTGTGTGTGTGTGTGTGTGTGTGTGTGTGTGTATGTGTGTGTGTGTGTGTTATGTGTATGTGTGTGTACCGAATCAGTTGTCTGTAAATCTGCAAGATAGCTAACATAACTTTTCTGTTCCAATTAACGTTATAACGTCTGTTATGATTTTTCCTTTTCATGGAAATGTTCCCATAGTATTCTTTGTGCTGGAAGGTATTTATGCATTCATTAGCAGAAATGCTGTTTATTCTCAGCCCAGTTTAGCTTGTCCTGAGGATGGCGATATATAACGTTTCACTACCAGCATCATTTCACCGTGGGATGTATTGTCTCGATGACATTTTGGATTTTATGTTATGTCCTCCACAGTGGAGTGATATAATTGACATTTTTGGTTGCATTTTGGGATTTTAAGTGCGTTTCTTCTCCGTCTGTACAAGAATCTTTCGAACCTATGTACTGCGCTTGGACTATAAAAGCAACTTTCCAAGGGATGACGGGATCAAATAGTCACAAGTCTATTAGATTATAACTATGTTATAATTATGATCATCCTATGTTTATCTAGAACATATCTACACATAAAATTTGTGTGGAATACTGATTGTATCTGTTCGAAATTTATTTGGAAGAAAATGAGATTGACAAACACAGTTCACAGCACTATAACTTTAAATAAAATTCAACAAACATTTAGAGGAAGCTTTATTGATAACAAAATATTTAACAAAAATCGATAGAGAGATACCTCAAACAGGAAATAAATTATCAAATTTAATATGAAATGAAATCTACAGGGGAGATTTTAAAAAGGCATTGACAACATTACGAATATTAATAACATCAAGCTTGACTTTTGTAAGATTCTTCAAACTACGTGAAAATCACAACAATGTCGACTTCAGTTCAATCTGATGAAAAAGATGGAAAGTTGTCCAAGTTTCCAAATGTATATTGACTAGCAATTTCAGAAAATCTACTGTCCTAAGACTATGCATAAAGGATATTTTTTATCCTTAAACTAGAACGTAGTCCTTTCTTGGATACATATACGTATACAAATTATTGTAGCAGAATATAGTCTAGATGTATAGTTTGTTGAATAGATGGACTACTTTACAAAAGACTTCAAGCCCTAACTCCGCACATTACCTACACATATCTACAGCCTCGATGAAGCCATTAACAAGCTCACAAATGTAAATTCCAGTACACTAAGAGAGGTTAGGTACGTAATTTCCCTCCACAATACTGCACCTACTATAACGGACGTGGTACTTACAACCGACATCACTTCTTATTCTTTCTCCTCCTCCCTCATTTTCTCCTTCCTCTACTTATTTTACCTCTTCCTTTTCATTTTCGTCTTCCACCCCTTTTCCTTCTTCCACTTCGTCTTCCTCTTTTACTTCTACCAACCTCTACCGATTCCACCTTATACCAACTGACATTCACGAAGCGTTGCCCATAATCGGAAGCAGTATGTATTTCTCGTATGATAGCATGGTATTGAAACTGATCTTAGGTTTGCCAATAAGATTAAGCTTGTGAGATCTCTTGACTGTCACATATATAGGCTAGCTAGAGCATAGAGATCTTAGCTACAGCTACACTAGCACCTTAGTCTCTAAAAATGTGAATAAAGTCCTAATACCGATTCCTGCTCGAAAGGAAGCCGTCAACATGTATCAAAAATTCAACACCGTTGAGGACCACATTAAATTTCAGGCGTCCCACCCCCAATTACACAAAATCTTTCTATTCAATCCCCAATTCAATATTTGGGAAGCGAAATCCACATACACCAGTTTCTACAGGAAAACGACAAGCAGCGATCTTAGTTGTGGACTACAAATTGGCTTTTCACACCAGAGCTGAAACGCTTACGTACAAAACTGCATTGCTCCGTCAGAGAAGAGATGCAGCTGATAAAGTTGCCAATATCAAACAATTCCAAAGGGTTCCGCTAAATAAGAACTACTACACCCCATTTTTCATCTTTGGCTACATATCAAAAGAAGGACGGTATGCCTAGAGATGACAAATGTTTTCAGAAATTGCCATATTTCAATATAAAACCACGGCTGCAATCTCTAAAGCAATGATGAACGAGCGACTGGACAGTAAATGATCTCTTTTGGTGGAAATTTCTGTTAGGAAATAGAGAGCATCGAGGTGTATTCACGAGATAACTACTCCATCAACGATGGGGACATTTGCTCTAGGACCTAGGTATTTTACTAAATAATGAAATAGTAAATCTGTTGTTTCCTGCAGCGAAGGGCCATCTCATTATCAAGGAAAACTTGCAGACAAACATGTTATTGATAAAGGAGCTGAAGAAATGCCATATCCAAGAATTTAGGGTTATCTTCAAAGCAACGAAGTTTAAAAAGATGATGAAAGTTACATTAAGCAGATTGGTTATTACGATAATAACATTCTGCGCGTGCCATTACTAACACTCCTTCCAAAGTACCTAAGGAAAGAATACCAGCTGGACACTGATTTTCATTTCTGCTACTGAGGGAGTATTAAAACATAAATATAAAAATATAAGGCAAAGTGTAAACTATTATTTTAGTTTCCTTGTCATCACAAACATATTTCATTTTGAATTATATTGGCTTTTGAACATGTTTTATCTTAACATATATATTAAAAGGGTTTTAATCCAATAGTTACAACCTGTTAGGTATAGCTTTATTTGCTTCCAGATACACACTTCCATGAATCAATTATTTCACGTTCTCGAAGATTCTAAAATTCTTCTGAAATCAACAACACACGCACGCGCGTGCGTGCGCGCGCACACGAACACACACACACACACACACACACACACACACACACACACACACACACACACACACACACACACACACACACACACACACACACACACACACACACACACACATTTAACGTTATTTACATTTCTGCTTCATTTTTCCAAATGTCATTTTTACTGTATACAGTAATCACTAACCATATTGCAGTTCGCCTATCACGCCCTCAGTACAACGCGGAGTTTTCTGGCTAATATATGTAAATTCATATCGCGGACTCCTTAGTATACCGCGGGTTTCTGCGGCCAATAGATATTTAGATTTTTTTTAGATTTCAGTTATTTCTGTGGTAAAATAAGCATTTTCACGCCTAAAAATTAATAAAATAATAAATAAAAATGCAGTACAGTGCTGCAATGTATAACACATTAATTAAAATATATTTTTAAAAAATACGTAGCTTATCGTAGATGAGTAAACAAGGAATTGCACATACTGTTATGGAAAAGGAAACTCGGGAGGTGAGTGTGTGGTGTTGATCTGCATTTGTAATAAAATAAATATATACAAATTATGAAAATAAAAAAAATATATATATGCAGTACTGTTTCTACTTCACGAATTTTCATGTATCTCGTGGGGTTTTGGAACGCAAGACCCACGACAGTCGAGGGATTACTGTATATTTAAAGTGTGTTCATTATTTACAGCAAATTTTGTAGGAAGTGATTTTATAACTAAATAATTTGTAATAGAGCATATGGTGTAGTGGTTAAGAGTGCGGACTACTAACCCCAAGATTCCGAGTTCGATTCCAGGCAGTGACCGGAAAAATAATAACATCGAAAAATACCTTAGGAATAAGAACCCAGGTTCGAAATTTTCCCAAGACACCTGATGAAGGCTGGAGGGTATATCAGCCGAAACGTTGTGTTAACAATAAACAAGATGAGGACAAATATCCGTCAAATGTAAATAATGTAAATAATGTAAAGGAAATGATTATTTGAAAAATACCTGATGGACAAAATTAGAGAACACATGGTGTAAACTTCAAAAAGAAAATTCGACCAATACAAACTGAGTTGACCTAACAATGAGAAGATTTATATTGAACAGTAGTGAATTACCAACCATGGAAAGCCAACATAAAGTTGACGAAAACCTCAGGAAGCGATTGGTCACACTGAATAAAGAAGGAATGTTAATTTCCAATATCGCCAGAGAGAGATCAAAGAGTGTTGTTTCAAGAATACTCAAGTTTTATGAAGAAACAAGCTCATTTGAGTCATTAGAAAAATGTGGGAGTCCACAAAAAACAAGTGTTTGGCAAGACCGTGTAATTTAAAGGCTGCTGTGAAGTGATCGTTTCGATGCTGCTGTAAGAATTTCTCGCCAAGTAAATCGTGACTACGGAATGAATGCGTCTCGGAGGATTGTGACTTGTCGTTTGAAGGAAGTTGGACTTGATGCCCGTTCCCCCGCCACTAAATCTCTCATCAGTATGAAGAACTAAAAATTGAGGTTAGTCTTTGCCAATGAGCACGTACATTGGATGGACGGTAACTGGTCGCATGTGTTCATCAATGATGAAAGCAAATTCAATTAGTTAGGCTCCGATGGTAGACAATATGAGAGACGTTGTAAAAATAAAATACTGCTCCTTAAAGGCATGAAGAAATCAGTGAAGATTCGAGATGGGTATTTAATTGCGTTAGGAATGATTTCTGCAGCAGGTGTTGGGCCTTTGATTCTGAACCATGGTAATCTGAATGCAGCCATGTACAAAAACATAATTCTATAATATGTTCCAGCTATGAAGTCAGCGCCAACTCATCAGCCGATCTTTATGCAGGAAAATGTGCCATGTCACAGTGCTAACATAGTTAAGGAGGTGTTCAAAGGTGAAAACCTTACAGTGATCGGTTGGCCGGCTCAGAGTCCTGACCTTAATCCCATTGAAAACTTATGGAAGATACTTGGTAATTAGATAAGAGAGCACCGACCTGTGAATGTTACGATTTTATAGTAAAAACATCTGGAAGAATTGATTAAAATTAGGTGAGATGTAAGTGGTCAAATACTGTGAACGAAGATGCTGTGAAGGTGTTAAAAATAATGGAACGTATACATTTTATTAATATTTTGGTGTGGATTGTAAAAGTTTGGGCCAAACTTATGTCACACGTTCTCAAATTTTGTATAGCTTGTATTTTTCAAATAAGCATTTTTCTATTATAAATTATTTAGTTATTAATCACTTCCTACAAAATGTATTGTAAAGAATGTACATGCTTTAAGGTATATACAGTAAAAATCCCATTCGGAAAAATGAAGTAGAAATGTATATACCTTTTATTTTTTTATTTTCGTTCTCGAATTTTGGCCACTACTATGTATATATATGCGTGTATGTTTGTATGTATGTTGACACACACATGCATTAGTGTGGGCATATCTCTCTGGAGGGTGGCGAAATACGTGCATACCAGTAAGAGAAAGTGAACAACCAGTATCATTCTCTTGTCACTCTTACTGACAGAAAGCAAGCGGGTTAGTGAATGACTGGTTGGAACATGTAGCCAACCACACTATTGTTTACAGACTTCGATATGCAACAGATATAAATAAATATGTAAATAAATCAATTTTAGCAGCTTTTAAGTTATATGCAGTGTTCCGTGTGCGTGGTTTAATGGACCGTGCGTTTCACTTTTACTCAACCAATTGGAATGCATTAGTTATTTACTCGCTTGCTTACTTCGAATCATAGATTTAGTAACATTGTCTAACTGTCTAACTGCTAGAGGCTGCCATATAGTCATTATCATAGTGGTGGTAGAAACAAGGAGAAATTGGAAAATACCAAGGTGTTTCAGAAATATCGATGGAGAAGAAATAGATGATGATGATGATGATGAGGA
>NC_068987.1:27077682-27089253 GCF_001194135.2 Octopus bimaculoides | reverse complement strand
GGGGGACGAGGAGGACGAGGAGGACGAGGAGGATGAAAGGAAGAGGTGGAGGAGAAGAAAGAGTAGGAGATAAGATGGAGTATATTGTTGTTGGAAAGGAGAAGGTAAGAAAGTTAAAGGAATGTAATTAACCGCGCATCATCGTGTAGTGCTCCTAAATATATCGGTGTCTCGATTCAGGGAAGAAATTCAGAAGAAATTAAAGACAAAAAAAAAAAAGGAAACAGCTAAAAGTGGGCAAAGAAAATATATTTCTGAGTTTAGATTTGGAAAAGTGCAAAAAAAAAAAGTATCTGTACAAAACAACCAAGTGTGAATTTCAATCTACGGAAGCATGCAGGTAGTAATAATGAAACTATATAAAAGTGGAAATGATCACGACATTAATAGTTATGTGACCAATAGAACGTGAACATTCGAACCACTCCTGGCTACATAAATGCAGAAAAAATATTTCATATTCTGTACGACACGATTATCTTTCAAATAGAATCGGTGAAAATTCAAATTCTCTCACATCTTATGTCAGATTTACACTATGAATGTCCCAAATGATACGAACAAAACAATGACGCATAAGCAACAGTAGAATAACAACTATATTTTCGCTGCACAGTAGCACACTGTACTTGAAGGAACACCTGAATGTATAAATTATCTTGGTAATGCACAAATAATAGACAGTATACAATAGACATAGAAATGAAACAGATACTTGAATGCAGAAACATACTGGAAATAGAAGTGAAAACAAATAGCACTCAAGTAAAGATAATATTTGCAGATAACATAGTAAAATGGATGTAGATTTACTATAAAGACACTCCTTAACATAAAAACAGAAAATCACATGTTTAGAATAAAACTCCAGACATACAGGCAGACACTTCTAACAATATGTATCAAGAAATAACATCGACGATTACTGATATAAAGAAAACAGAAATTCTAAAATCGATAACACCAGTACGGAAATATTAATATGACTATTGCAGAAGAGTAACTTTCGTTTCAAAACCTTAACATTAAAAACAAAGAATGTTTACCTGACAAAGATATAATTAAGTATCATTGGTACACAGTAGCAAACTTTAATTCAGCTTTCAAGAAAGTTTTAAAGAAACAAGCAAGTATTATCAATATTGATATCAATATCGTCAATATTCATGTCAATGTTCATGCTCATATTGATAAAATAGATCAGCGATGGAGATAATCAATGCTAAAATAACATTAAATTATATGCGTGGGTTTCTAATATTTCAAGTCAACTTCTCAAATCTTAAAGGAAATGTATTATAAAGATAATACAACTGATTCGATGAATGTAAAACGTTCCTAAAATAATGCTCTACTAACACGTCAGTCAGATTATGTGTGGTAGGATTTTTTGTGGATAAGATGGAATTATATAATAGAAATTTTTCCATGATGATATCTTTTTCACAAATTTCCGAGAAGAAACCATATTGATGCACATAAATTATGATACGAGATAAATCGAAATGCCTGTGTTGCACATTTGTCCATCCATTTCGTCTGTAAGAACTTATCGTAGAAGAAAAAAATCTAGTTCATTCAAGAATGGAGCCACTAAGCATTGAATATAAAAAGAATTTACTGCATATACAACTACGTTTTATTCTTCTTTATTTACTACATTCTCGAAGAATTTCCGATAAGTCGTATATCTTAAATATGTGACAGAATATAATTAGCAGGGAGAGTGTGCTTCTTTATGTATGTGTTGCGTTTAAATCATAAATGTATTCTTCCAAGTAATTGTCTATAGTAATTCAGCAAAAATGAACAACTAATGGACTATTTAAGTATTCTGAGAAAAGGTATGAAGAGACAAAGATTCTCATATTATATATGCAAAAATGATTGTGAAAACAGTAATATTCAGAAGGATGTTTGTAAAAACAACATACTTTGGAAATATTAAAAATTACAAAACATAATAAGAGAGAAAAGCGAGAGGCAGTAACATAATTTAGAACTTGTGAATATATAAACTTTCATTATCTCAGAAAGTAACTGAAAATGCATATTATAGCGAGAAAATGTAGACATAATTTGTTTCCTGCCGTAATCATCTCTCAAGAAGTGAAAGTGCAAATGTTAACGACATACATGACTTTAATATGCATAAATCAAGATGCAATAGTTTATCATCGATGAAAAATGAATGCCCAACTATAAGCATAGAAGGAAAATTCAAATAGCATATTAGAGCAAACATTTTTTGGCAAAAGAAAAAAGCAACTATAACTACTTATGTTTGAAACAGTCAACGAATTAACAATCATATATTGGTTTGTTGTTAGGAAGTTATTTTTGTAACTTGATCCAATTGATGGCTATTTGGATAAGTATGTAATACTAACACCAGGTTGCCCTGATCTGGCCATTGAATTGAAACGTGAATCCGATAAACAAAATTTCACGAAAGTTGTCTTGTGTATATTTGTGTGTGCCTGTGTGTACATCAGAGAAGAATATAAATATCGACAAGGATATCGAGGAAAACAGTTCTCTACGAGTGAATGCCCTTGATTTAGTTCTTGTTCTTCATCGAATTAACCAGGGTGTTGTCACTCAACAAGGGAAAATGCAGCAAACCAATGATTGACCTACTGATCGAAATCTTTTATGCGCTGCTCATGCGTTTACAAATTTCGATATAGCTATGGTAGATACCGACATTAGATATACTATTAAATGCGAGAGACAGAACAGAATCTGATAAATGGGAATAAATCTAAGCTAAAAGTTTGAAGATGAATCACTATCTCCGCCCTGTAACAAACTGAAATACACTCTTCTTGACAAAAGAAACCCCAAAAAGCTATTAAGAAGCTAAAGGAAGAAAAAGATTTGAGGAGGGTTTGGGTGACAGGCTGCAAGTAAAATTCGCAAAAATTATCTATGAAGTCCTACTGCTCAATTTCATACAGGATGAGGGAGATCCCGCGCCCAGACCAACTAGGGATAATCATAGGCATTTTCAGGAATCCCAAATTTGAGCGTAGTAGCACCAATTTTATGAGCGAGTTCAAGTATACTGTAGCTGATTTGATCCCATCTATGGTTAGACAGGGAAACCTAAGTGTCTTTCACTTTTCAAAATTTTTATGATATATCTTAATAGGTGGAGTAACCAAATTGTTGTAGCATAAGAGAAAATTCCTTACGATCATTACTTACGTCCCTAACTTTGTTTTCAAAATCATTCCGATGTGAATTTCAGTTTTCCTCATTTGAGGGTCGGGAAAATGTCTACCAGTCAAATAAAATGTTTCATTTAATCAATTATACGCCATTTCCAAATCTGAAGTTTGTCTCTGTGCTAGAAATTAGATACCGATTATTTAGATTATTATCTTTTTAATTTAAATTTTTACATATTATGTTGGTTTTTGTATCAATTTTTAATAGATTCATCGTATAAGGTTCTAACACGTACTTCGTTTTAAAATAACTGCTTGAACTGTGCTACATTTATAACCCATATGTTTTATAATTTATTGTATTTACAGTGGGATAAAAATATATTGCTGCCTCATTTTATCGTATAAATATGCTGGACTGAAAGAATCTGAACACCACCTAATAAAATGCCTCACCATAATTCAGTAATAGCAATTTCCGTAGTATGTTTCAAACATTGCTTTTCGTCTCTTTGTTGTAAATAAAATCCAGTTTTCTTCTTCAAAATTCCAGGCCTTCTGTTTATGTGAGAAGTAATAGGATAAGACTTGTGCTGAAGTGAGAAACTGTAGGATAAGTTGGTGAGCTGGCAGAATCGTTAGCACACCGGGAAAAATACTTTGTGGCATTACGCCCGTCTCCGCTGAGATCGACTTTGCCTTTCACCCTCGTGGTCGATAAAATGACTACCAGTTGATCATTGGAGTCGATATAATCGACTTACCAGCTCTCTTCAACTTGCTGGCCTTGTGTCAAAATTTTAAACCAATATCATGTTAGGGTCAGTGATAGATAATCACATTCTGTCTTTACACTGCATCTAAACGCATTTTGATTTCAAATCTCAGTAAGGTTGATTTTCTATAGTCTACTTTACAAGTTCGATGAGATAATTACCTGTGGAGTACTCTTCTACTGAAGAATTGCATGTTGCCAATGTGCAAGTTATTGTTATAACTATTATATATTAATGATACTTGTTTGACCAAAATGTAAGAGAAATTGAGGTAAATACCGAAAAGTATTTCCTTTTGCCTCTTTACGTTTTAAGATGAAATTCTGTTGGGGGTCGACTGGTGTTTTTCATTCATCTGTAGTCGATAAAATACGAACTAAAGTAAATTCGATCGATTATGCACTTCACTTTTGCATTTATAGTATTGTGGCAATGTGAGAAAACATTATTATAGTAATCGTAGTGAATTCAATGATAAAACGTGACATTAGAATAACATGAAACTGCAGGAAAAAAATAAAATAAAAGCTACCAATGGTGGAGGGCGGAAAGCGAAGCAAACAAGAAATTTGAAACATCGCAAAATGGTCTTTCTCGTTCAGTAATCAAGACAAACATTTTAAAACTTTGACAAAACAATAGAAAATTAATATTTTGACGATTTCAATATTACTCTTAGCGTTATTAATTTACATAAATGCATACTTTCCGATAGATAAGTTGAAAAAATTCTTTGATATTTCATTAGAATTGATTATTACTATGTTCAGTTGAAAAACGTTTGTTTAATCTTGCATTACTATCGAGTATGAATATACTTTTTAATGCTTACATATGTATGTGCATGTATAGAATATGTATATATATATATATATATATATATATATATATATATATATATATATATATATATAGTGATATTTTAATATCGAAATTGCAATTCACTTAAAAACCATCCTACTTATTATTCATAGATTTTTTTTTTTTTTGGTGCATGTGGCCATAGCTAAAGATATTTATTACTGAAGGGAATAATGAATAGTCGTTTGAGAGAGTCGTCAACACACATTCTCACTTTAATTTCACTCTATTTATAAGTCAAGTAAGCTAAAAACGTGTATTACGTCAAGATACGTACTCCGATTAACGGATTGCATAAAGTGTGACTAAATTCGGTATGGTAGAATTTAACACAAGAGAGAGAGAGAGAGAGAGGCGTTAAGAGCGAATATTTAATCTCATGACAGAATAATATGGATAATGTGATAATGTTCTAATAGGAGCAATCGAATATATTAAATATATTAAACATACATTACAAGAACTTGTCATATAGTCGACGTCAAACCATGTGGGCTTTGAAAATATACAAAATGGAAGACAATTTAACACCACCCGGCATTTTGTCTACTATCTTACTCATTTAGACCGATGACAACACTAAAAGTCGATTTCTCCATGCTCCATTATTATTATTTCTAACATAGTTAATACACTTAAATACTTTGAGATGAAATTGAAATTGACTTAATTTCTAGACTGTTAACTTTTTGTACAGGCCACACAGATGAATAATGCTTAAGATAAATTCTGTGGGATTGAAAGGTTGGTTGTAGGACTTAGAAAACAAAGCGATGCACCTAAATTACTAGTAATTTTGTCTACTACCCCCTACCGTTATCTGGTAGGGGGCGATGTTAGATGTTAGTGAAAGATTCACCTGACAGATGCATTCGTCATTCTAGTTGTATAACAAGTTCGGTATAGTATCACATGTGATCTTTGTGCAGACACTGAAGGGGTATTTCTTTAATCCTTTTCGTCGTACTTTATGTACGGTCGACAAATATTTTGTTCCTGCAAAGCTTATCTTGAGCGCAGCTCTGAAAAACGAGGTTATTTAGAAATTTTTTTAGACAATGGTACTCACTAAATAAAACCACTCACTTGTGTCGTTTAGCATTCAGATTTTCATCCAGTATAACTTAAATCACTCGCTCATTTAATTCTCTGCAGATCTTTTGGGAAAATGTTCTCAAATGTTCAACAACCGTCTAGGTTACTCGATGGATTAAGAACAGATGGGCTGACGCCATTTTATATCTCGGGTGTTCATTTTTGTTATTCACATGATTAGCATGGAGAGCAAAGAGAGAAAGAAAATAAAACAAAAGATTGCTTAACAAAATCAACAACCAAATCGAACGTGTAAACGCCACCGGACTTTAATGTTACGAAATATGAGCTCAAGATAAAATAACGCTTGAAACCAGAAATATTTACAAAATCCCAAACAATCTGTGGCTGAATACAAATAGTTCGAATCCATGCTAAAATAATTTATGAAAAACTATATAAAAGTTAGAAATAGAAATCACTGCATTACCACCCGGAAGAGAACTGAGAGAATTTTAGAGAGAAGGAAAGGACACCGAAGGTAAAGTTTTGAAGGAAAACTTCAAAACATCATATAAGAAATAGGTAGCATAATTTTATATGTATATAACACACAATACTCTAAATAAGATACTCTAAATAACAGCTGTTATTTGCGATCGTTTATGACTCTGTAACCTTATATGTAACATACTTTTGATAATTGAAGTGTCTTTGCAGGTGGTACGGCATCTGGATTAGAGCCTAGGACATTCGGCTTATGACGACAAAGTGTTTGGTCCAATATCTGGTACGAGATCGTGGGGTGGGTGTGACCTTACTCAGTTATTAATGTGTATTTCCCTACACTCAGAATCCAACACCTTATATGTGCCGCTGGGTCAAGAATGAAGCGAAGGAAAGGATATCTGCTCCCACCTCTATATGCATCTGAAGCAATTAGTGAAATCGAGATACATTGTACGCTGATATACCTGTATGCACTGTACTACGGGTGTGAGCTGAAATGTGCATAGGCTGAATAGGAAGGAGTGATGCTAAAACTGTGATGTCTTGCATGCATTAATTTCAACTCTTATTAAAAAATGCATTGTTTAGTTATAGGTAAACTGGTATTTCGTTCAATGAAAACTTCAAAAATAACTAGTAGCGATTTCTCTTGAAAATGATCAGAATTTGATCAGTTGTGTTATCAAATATCTGCAGAAAAAGGATTTAACCCCATGAACATTTATGCTGACTTGGTTGCTATATTAAGAGATAACGCTCCATATTTATCAACAGTTAAAAAGTGGGCAGCTGAATTTAGGAACGTCCTGCATTGTCACCAGTGAGAAAAACATTGGCTTTGTTCACCACAAGATACTAGATGACAGGTAACAGATGATAAATCAAACAGCCAATGCTACTAGCATAACCCACGGGAGAGTTGAGAATATTCTTCGTAATGAATGTGGCATGACGAAGATTTCTGCTCGGTGGATGTACGTCTTCTGGCACTTGATCAAAAGGCTCACCACATCACGGAAAAATCTGATATTGTTTCTGGCAGATCCAGTTGGCTTCCTTGAACGTTCCCTAATCCAGGATGAGTATTGGATATATCACTTTTAGTCAGAAATTAAGAGGTGATCCATGCAGTGGAGACACACCTCTGCACCTACTACAAAGAAGGCCAAGGACGTTTCATCTCAAGGGAAGGAATTATCCTCAGTTTTTTAGAATGCAAAAGGAACTGTATTTATTGGCTATCTTCAAAAGGGCCATATCATCAATGAAGAGCACTTCGCTAATGTATTAAGGCAACTACGAAAGGCTATCAAGATCAAATACCCAGAAAAAAAACTGGCGAAAGGCATCTTGTTTTATGAAAACAATGCGCCAGCACATAATTCCTTGGTTTCCATGGCTACTTTAAACTAGTTGATCACCCGCCTTATTCTCCTGATTGGAATCATCTAACTATCGTTTGTTCCCCAACATGAAGAAGCACTTGGATGGTAGTCAGTATGGTAGTGATGATGACGCCATATCTGCTGCTCTTTACCTTTTTGACCGACAAGATGGAAGCACCTTCTCTAGGTTGATCCAGCATTGCAATACCGAAGGAAGAAGTGTGTGGATTGCAAGAGGGAGTATGTTGTAACATAAACATTATTTCATTACATCACATTAGAGTGTCTTGATCAGCCTTTGAACTTTTCAAACGACCCATGTATGTAGGTGTGAGCAAACGTAGTCACTTTCTAAATTTCAACGGAATAAGTAGAACGTGACAGCTGGTGGTGAAGTGGATTACATTGGCACCTTAATTGTGCTCTTTACAGTTAAATATAATAAAAAGTGGAAAATTAGGTGTCTGTTCAAAGATAAAATAATATGCATAGTCTCGGAATTGAACTGGAGTCGTTCACTACTTTAAATACAAGTGAAAGAAATCACTACTTCTTACCTGAATGCACATAGCTGCAGTCGGATTCATAGTGAATGCATGCAACAGAAATAATAATTGTATGATTTTTGTCCGAGAAGAGTGCCACAAATTCTTCAATGCAGATGTTAGTAAGTTACGTGTTTTTACGTGCAATTGTCCTTTCCTTAACAGAATGTGATCTGAAATCCACAAACAAATAAAGGAGAAGATAATCGATAAACAGGCGCTCAGTATATTTTAATTCTCGCTTCACCTCACAATGTAAAGGAGATTAACAATTCAATATCGGAAAGGATTTTTCAAAAGACTCATTGTTTTTGCTGTCTACTGCATTGAAACTTTTTCGAGCATAGATGAACAAATATGATGCAGTATTGAATACATCAATAACACTGATTAAATGATAAATCAATAGTTCTAACCTGACAGGATTGAAATTTGCCTTATATCTCTCTCTGGACCTTTTAAGTATCAATAATGTTCGGAATCCATTCAATCAATTATATTCTTACCCTGCATGCAAATGTGTGTTCTGGTGCCTCTGTTATACCACTCCAATATTAATCCCTAGTCCATTTATATTTGTATTTTTCAGGAAAATGGATATGTCTGACTCAGTTTAATAACAGTAATGAGGAACATTTAGAGATCTTGAAGTGGAATTAATGGAATAAGTTTTCAGTCATAAAATTTATGTCAGGAGAAAATATGCCAATAATCCAATAAATGTGTTTAAGGAAGCAATGTAACAGTTGGGTGTATGGTATGTCGCACTTGGAGATGTTTAGGTTTTCTTTTAGAAACAGGAGAATACGGTTTTGCTTATTGTGATTGAGCCTGGATTATATCTCATCGAGAAGACTTATAATAAAAGATATTCCAGCCGTGACCATTCCATCAGTTTTCTAGCCGCACTGCAATAGGACATTGTTCTTTTCGTTTCTCATGCACTGAGCTTTTCTTCACTAAAGACGGGAGTGTGTCAGATTTGTATGTGATTTACATGTTATTTCTAGCGGTTCAGACGATAGCTTATACTCTCTCCCATTTGTAGACTCTCAGACAAAAAAACAAATACATGTTATCTACTGATATTTCGTTATACTTGAGCTCAAATGTCCCCAACATCTCTTTGATTCGGTTCTTCCGAGATCGAAAAGTTATGTCGTAGTCACGTACTGGAGTTAATTTGATTAATTTTACATTTGAAGGCGGTGCTGCAGCATGGCCAATAAGTGAATAAAGGTTAGCTAAATTTTTGCGTATTCACAATTTAATAGAAAACGTGTGTAGTTACAGAAAAGCATTAAAATGCGTAAGGTATATATCTATTGATATTAGAGGTATTATACGTGATTTTATTAAAAGAAGATTCAGAATTAGATTGAGAAGAAAAGAAAAGTGAGTGTTCAGGCAGTGGTATTGTGACTAATGTAATGATTCAGCATCCAATGTTTTCAATCCTAGAGTAATTCTGATTTGGTTTTGGCGACATTGATATTTCCTCTTAAAGCAATAAGGCTACTCAATAATTCATATGAATAAATAGAATAATTGGAAGATATTTAA
Source organism: Octopus bimaculoides (assembly GCF_001194135.2). Lineage (NCBI taxonomy): Eukaryota > Metazoa > Mollusca > Cephalopoda > Octopoda > Octopodidae > Octopus > Octopus bimaculoides. The sequence goes on along the minus strand of NC_068987.1, from coordinate 27,079,405 downwards.
GAAAGAAATTTCATAGGAGTAGAATTGAAGAAATGCTTGTAACTCGACCACTTGATATTCGGAACAAAGGAATGAAATAAATATGAAGATAAGCTGAACGTTAATAACATAGCAAAAGTAGATTCGAAAATCGACAAATAACAGAACAAAAGGAAATAAAGAGAAATCTGAATTCTTCTGTTTGCCTTACTAGGTTTGAAAGGAGCAAGGTCGGCCAGACATACTATACATATAATACCGAACTAGGAATGAGAGAAAAGGAACATGAGAAGTGAGTTTGGAGAAGATTATAAATACTATGTGCAAAATATCCGTAGTTCTTATGCGAAAATGAATTAGACATCTCTTGAATTTTAATGTTTCACAGAAATTCTATGAAAACCAGAATATACATACATTAGAGGCGCTTGTTGAATAAATAAGCAATATAGGAACATTAACATCCGTATTAATAACATTGGTTTAAAATGTTGGCGCATGGCCAGAAAATCTACAGGGAGTGGGTAAAGCGATTGCATCAACCCCAGTGTTCGACTACTACTTATTTTATTGGTCCCGATAGGGTGAACGGCAAAGTCAACTCCGGCGGAATTTGAACTGACTCCAAACGTAAAGACGGACGAAATACGCCAATTAATAATGGTTCCAAATGTTGGCACAAGGCTGGCAGGTTTGTAGGAGGGTTAAATCGATGGATTTCAAGTGTTCAATTGGTGCTTATTTTATCGACCCCGAAAGGATGAAAGGCAAAGTCCACCTTGCCGGAATTTGAAATCAGAACGTAAAGACGGACTAAATGTCGCAAAGCATCTTGCCCGGCTTGCTAACGATTCTCTCAACTGATAATATTAACCCTTATCCTTTGTAAGCTACACAAACTATGCAAATAACATGACAAAAGTGCTTTCAGTGAAACCTGTATCAAGTTGATATTTGCAGAGAAGTATGTACTTTGGTACTATCTGTTACCTCTAACTTATGTGGGCGTGGCTGTGTGGTAAGAAGGTTCAGTCGCACTGCGTGGCAACGTGATCAAAGAGCTTCTACTACTGTAGACTCGAACCAACCAAAGCCTCGTGAATGGATTTAGTAGAGTGATAAACGAAAACTGTAAGAAGACCGTCGTTTATCTATGTATGTATATGTATGTGTGCGTGTGGGTGTTTTTCCTTCCGCCTCCGTGGTGTTTGCATCTTCGTAGCTTAGTGATTCGGCAAAAGTGACCGATAGAATAAGTGCCAGGCATTAAAAATGTACTGAAGTCTATTCATACGACTAAAAAAAAAATCAAAGCGGGGCTCGAGCATGGCCGCAGTCTAATGACTAAAACAAGTAAAAAAAGATAAAAGATACAGGTGTGTGTTCTGGTGCATGTGTCTCTGTAGCAAATTCGTGCTATAGAAGATAATGGCATAGCTGATAGATATTAGTTAACAAAAACTACAATAAGAATGATATTGAAATTTTACCAACAAAATGCTCCTGTTCAACCGCTTCTCGGAGAAGGACAAAGACAAGTCGCGTGCCCATATTGGAAATAGTTTGAAATTCAACCAGCATAAGCGTGTAGCAATGTTGAAACTATAATTTGTATCCCATGGTATAAGAGAGGAGATGATGACATGGAAGAAAAACGGAAGCAGTTCAAGTATTGAAATCATAGAAATACCATTATCCATTGGGTTCATTCAATTTAAGTGAATTGTTAATTATATATATTTAT
>NC_068987.1:27076479-27077347 GCF_001194135.2 Octopus bimaculoides | reverse complement strand
ATATAGTTTTAATAAAGGAAGCGAGAATTTTTTTCAAATTCTCGCATTTCTTATAACGACTTCAAAAGATTATGCCTCTGGTGACATGATTTTTGTTTTACTTCAACATGCAGTGACTGAACAGAATCGGCGGGGTGATATTAACAGCATTTGGCGAACTGGATCTGCTTTACAGTGAGTTTATGTATGCAGATAGAGAAATTGTCCAAGGAGCATTTTTCTTTTCATCGGTAGAGAACTTGAAATTTTCGCAGATATTGACGTGATGAGGCTAGCAACATACCTAGATATTTACCTAACGATTGCCTCTCAAGTAACGGAGGTTTTACCCCCTCTGAAATGTGATAGCAACAAAAAGCAACTTTTGGAAGAGTTCTTCATGTTTTGTTTTGTTTTTGTTTTGTTTTTTAGACGAGTGATTGGTGAACTGCCATAACTGGCAACTGATGTTTTTTTATTCGGTAACTTCATGTACCTTTTTGAAATGCGTTACTTATAGCCAGGCCTCATATTTCGCAACGTCTTTGCAGTTTACCAAGTATCTGGTTCAAGCAATATTTGGTACTGGTGCTGGTACTGGTACACATTTTGAGTGGGGCTTAATTCTAGAATTTTGTTTTTGTGTCAATAACATCAGTGAGTTTGAATTGGAAATAAAGTAGGTGGGATGTTCAGCGTGACACAGGGTGACAAGGCTGACCCTTTGAATTACAGGCACAACAAAAACAGGAAGTAAGAGTGAGAGAAAGTTGTGGTGGAAGAGTACAGCATGGTTCACCACCATCCCCTGCCGGAGCCTCGTGGAGCTTTAGGTGTTTTCGCTCAATAAACACTCACAATGCTCGGTCTGGGAATCGAAACCGCGATC
>NC_068987.1:27071832-27076446 GCF_001194135.2 Octopus bimaculoides | reverse complement strand
TATGACCGCAAGTCCGCTGCCCTAACCACTGGGCCATTGCGCCTCAACATATATATATATATATATATATATATATATATATGCGTGTGTGTGAGTGTGTGTGTGTGTGTATGCGTGCGCGTGCGTGTGTGTGTATGTGTATGTGTATGTATGTATGTATGTATGTATGTATGCATGTCTGTATGTATAAGCAGTCATTAAGTTTCACGAAAAATGTGCTCATATTCTTCTTCAACGTCTCTTGTTATCGTAAATTTTTATTTGTTTCTACCTTCTAGGTTTTAATCGGAGATAATATTTTCCTTCAGTTCATACTGATTTCATTTCCTTAGAGTATACGTGACTTTATAAACCTTATAGTTTCTCCTGTAGTGTTTCAACAGAATAATTAATTGAACCTTTAGTTATAGTGTTGTTATCGCGTACAACAATCATATTTATTATTCCATTCTTTCTTCGAATTCTCTTGATTTGATAATAGTATCGCTGCAACATAGTTGGCACTGAACTGCTGCATTTTCTTTTCATGTTTATTTACCGTTTGATTTTGTCGTTATGGAATTTACTTTGATTTATGTGCGATTCCATTGGCTCATTTCCATAAGAAAATTTCTAATAAGTACTGCAAGATAACAACATAATTTAGTTATATAGCACTGCTACATAGAACGTCCAAGTGACTTGCTGCAGCACACATATTTAAACTTAGGAAATTAGGACTAATTAATAATTGGATGCTACTTTATAATCCTAGAAGTCAACAAATTTTAATTAATCAAATCTACTCTCAGGGCGAGAAAAGAAAGTGACTGCGGTCAGAGAAGCATATGACACAACTACTAGAATTTAAGTCAGAAATGAGTTAGAATGAATTAAAACGCGAATGCAGTGGAGACCGTGAGATATGGTGTTTTGCAATAAATAGCAACTGCAGATCTTATATTTGATTGGTTAGGAGAAAGTAGATTGCTCTTATGACTCAGACTAGTGCGTTCGATGTCATTAATGTTCGTATATAGAAACCTGCAAATCTGATATCAGCAGGGGTTGAACTACAGAGAGCCGACGTTCTGGGAAGGAGTGGACGTAACGTTTGGTGCTGAGTTGCTGCATTAAATACAAATGTTACTGGAGAAGGAGAGGCATGCCTAAGTGAGGATAGCATGATCCCAGCTACTTGCTAGGAGCAGCACCGCAAATAATCATAGACTGGGTGGTATCTAAACCTATCAATGATTACCTAAGCTGGCAGAAACTTTAACACGCCAGGCGAAATGCTTAGCGGTATTTCGTCTGTCTTTACGTTTTGAGTTCAAATTCCGCCGAGGGAAACTTTGCCTTTCATCCTTTCGGGGTCGATAAATTAAGGACCAATTGTGTACTGGGGTCGATCTAATTGACTGGCCCTCTCCAACAAAATTTCGATTCTTGTGCTTAGAGTAGAAAATATTATCTGTATGAATAACTCAAGTCATGACAGGTAGAAATTACAACTAATTTTCTTGAAAGTCTTCTCTATGGTAGTAAGGTGTTAAGTTGGTTGACAAATATCTGTTGTATATTTGAGCTTTAGGCATTGAATGAAATAGTGAAAAGGTGACCAAATGAGACTATAACACATTCTGAGAGAAATGTTTACATCATGCAACATCATTGTTCAGTGATCCTTAAATTAGAACTGTTATGTGCCGGTTACAGTGAAAATATTAAGTCTATATTAAAGTGTACTATTGTAAATCATATTTATTCTTCTACAAAAAGTACTCTAATTTACATCAAAATGAAATAAAACATGGTGGATAGATTCCATTAAATGTTATTAAAAATAATTTATAGCCGTTGGAATATATACATATATATATACTGTTATCATACTCCCCCAAGGGAATAAAGGAAACTATTTTCACACAAAATAAAGCGAAGATTTAAATCTACAAAATTTTACAATGTATGTGTGCGGGAGGGTCGGGAAGGTATTTGTATGAGGGTGTTTATTTATTCTAAGCATATATTAGTATCAGTTTTTAAACTTTGTGTATATTTATACACGTATTTTACGACTCTGCCCCTCTCATCCTTTTATATAACAACGTATTTGTTAATCACCATACATTGGTCAAATATGTTGCACGCTTGAATAAGCAAATGAATGCTTATATGTGTGGTAGACTGACAAACAACCTTATCACTGCAATGTACAGCGACATCTGCTCAATAGTTAGGGTGGATGGCCATCTAACAGAAACATTCAGTATCATGCACTTCTCTCCTCTCCTCACTTATGTAAGTACTGACACTTCAGCTAATATCATGGGATCTAGAGACATTTAAGGGCACCTCACACGAGCTAGGATGCAGAAAATTCATGTGGGCAAAGGCGAACGGTATCTCCATCATAGTGTCTATCACGAGTCACATCCATGCGATCGGCACATCTTTATGGCACTTTGAGGCGGTGACAAAATCAACCAAGAAAAGTTAGTGAGATTGCAGCAAGGTATGCGTAGGAACGTAATATAGCACCCAAATGCGTCGTGGAGCACTGGACGAACAAAGTGGTTAAATTGCTTGGGATTTTGTTACTTCTATACCAAAGTGGGGACAAGAACTGGGAGTAAATGATGAGAAATGTGGTCGATCTTACCCAGAATTACGCTGAGAGTAAGGTTGAACAGATATAGTGAAAGCTGACAGCGCCTTCTTCATATATTAACGCATGTTTGCTGCGTCTTACTCCTCTTTACTTATTGATCCAACTTTAGCTTTAATATACAACGGTAAATGATTAGACGTCTGATTAAATTTAGCCTTTTCAATTCACATACTCGTTCCGTCATTAGTGTCCTTTCACAACCGTTTTGTGCGTATGAGTTATCTACTAACACTTTCCTTTGTCTGGAAAAAGCAGGTAGTTTTCCTATAACTAGTAGCTACGGCAAAAGTAGTCGTGTGGTGGACACAATCCAATGAACTGAAGATAGACAATTTCTTTCGGCCAAGCCCTCATCAACATTTTCAAGTTCCATTTAGAAAGTAATTTGGTGGTGGAGAGGGAGATGTTGCCTCCCAGTAAATTTCTAAAAAGTTGGTATAAATAGAAAGAATGGGCCAAATGAATGGAGCTACGCATGTTTAGCGTGTACTAAGTCAACAAATAATGCAAATAAAAATTGTATTAATTTCCGGCTCCTCTCGTAGATATCTATGATGTCTGTTGGAGGATAGATAGTAAATTGTAAACTTTAAATAGCTCCAAATGTTGTCAAGCACATTCTCCTAAATATACTCTTTTAAATTCTTGAAGAAATGTAAGCATAACTCTGCAGATGTAGATGTTTGATCCCACTGCATACAATATTTAATTAAAACCCCGCTTTATACAATTTAGTTTGCTTCCAACTTTTTCGCATATTACTCTTCACAAATTCAGCTCAAAGAGTTTTCGAACTCGGGAAAAAGAGCCATATAACTGTCCCTTGCTGAATGCTGACCGCACTAAATCTATTCCTACTCACCGAAAATTTGAAGTATTTTTGGACATTGGAACTTTCTCATTTCAGGACACTATGCTCCGATAATCACTTGTTATCAAAACTTCCGTACAGATCTGAAGAATATTAAGGAAAGCAATTCCTCCTATTGTCATACCAAGAATATGTGTTTTCACACATAGAGTACCAAAAGGAATGAATGAATGTAAGCGATTACGAGAATAACGTTCAGCTTCTATTTGGTAGTCACCTACTCATCTTTTGAAAATTCTTGGGAAGTATTGTTACAAGATGGATACGCGATGAGAGAAAAACATGATAGCTTCCCTTCCTGCCTAATTTTACTCATATATTTGAAATGATTGATCCTTCAAAAACCGAATATTTTCCCATCGTCATCGCTAAATAACTGCTTTCTTACTGAATCTGTTCTGTATGTTTCAGATTTGAAGCAACTAAATTAACAAATTCTCTCTGGAGGCATATAAATTTGGGGTTAACTGAAATTCTGTGAAATGCAACAGCCAATGTACACGCTTAATACAAATGCCAATATTATTAGTTTTGGGTAATGCAAATATACATGTCAAACTTTTCTAAAGTTCTACTGAGTATTATTTTCTGTTATTGCAAATATCAGTTTACCCCTGTAATAATTCACAGATAATTGTACACCTACATTTCACCTATTTCAATCATGATTTCGATGCATAAATTTAATTTAAACATCACTACAACTTTGTTTTATTACATTACATATTATTCTGAGTCATTTTTTCTAGTGATACATGGAAGCAAACGCTTTTGCCTTATCAATAGTTAAATTTAAAAGAGTCTTCAGTGAAAATATATTGAGGAACGAATGCTTCCTGGAAAACGAAATTATACAAGAAATTATATAATAACGATAGTAAAGTAAAAACAAAAATAGTGAACAGAAGTGTGCGAACTGGTGATGTAAAACACAAGTATTTAAACAGACCAACACTTTCAAATGAAAATATTAACGAAATGTTTTGCTTCCTTCCTTTATTTTTGAGAAGATAAAAATATTGTTCGCATTCATATAATTCTTTCTGGGGACACTGTAAACTGCTTCAAAAAGCATATAATTTTATTAAAC
>NC_068987.1:27062183-27071691 GCF_001194135.2 Octopus bimaculoides | reverse complement strand
AAACGAGATTATGGTGTTCCTCTCATACATTTAAACACTTATTTAATCGCGTTTATGAGAATTTAAACCTTTCTTAGCGAGAGATTTGCTCAATTATTGAATGGTATTACTTGCATTCATCGTTTTCAATAAATAACGAAGGATTTCAGCAATTACTTAATGATATTTCATCCATTTATTGCATTTATTTAAGATATATCTTTCGCTTCGCAACCACATTAAAACATTCACTCGTTCGGCAAACAAAACTCATGTCCATTTTTGCTCTGGGAGATATTTCCAGCTTTGTTTATTTCTAAAAAAGGAAACACTAACTTCTTGAATAACTTTGAAGCGTAACGCAGAAACAGATGAGGTAAAAAGCGATTTAGTTATCTGCAGTTATTACGCAAGAAGACAATCTAGAGAACTGACTCCAATATATAACAAGTATACATTGTAACGACCTAGAATTTGGGAATTTCAAAAACAACACTGATGGGATTTGAGATGTGAGTGTTTAACAAAACATACTGAATTAAATTTCCTAGTTTGTGCCTTGAACAAGGGCACGAAGTAGGTAGAACCTGGAGAATGTTGACTGTTGCTTTATTTCTTTGACACCTAAAGAATGAAACACAGAGTTGACACTGATATGATTTGAACTCATACAGCATTTCTTCCGACGATCTAATGATTCTGGAGGCTTGACACCATTTGATGTTCGTAATAATAAAATCTAGCTTAGTCAGCCATAACGAATGACTGACTGATTCGTATTAATCAAGGGAACAAAAATAACCGCTCATGATGTTTTACTTATTTCGCCTGATGGCTGTTCTTAATCAAAACAAAAAAAAGTTTTCATTTGCTTGAGAAACTCAACGAAAACGAATGCCGAATTCGTCGTCCCAAATTATTACACTTTATATTTAGTGGCATTACTATCCGAAGTTTTCGAACCTACTTTACGTATCTCAGCTCATACAACTGATGTTGCCCTAACTTTGTTGACATTTGAGATACGCATTGCCTAAAATATGCATAAACAAATAAAACGAATATTAAATGATTATGTAGTACTGCGAGTTCAGGTCCTGCGATTTGTCTCTTGCGATTTGTCTTTTTAATATAAGCCTTCAAAAGGAGGCATTTTCTTTTTGTCCTTCTAAAATTGTTGTTTTCTAGTTTTCTTATATCCGTTTCAATGTAATACACAACTACCTTCAAGGTGTTACGAAGAACAGTGGCATCACGAGTTTGTCATTTCCTTTCTTGGCTTTGTAGTCGTGCTCCTGCTATTTGTCTTTTTTTTTTCTGTTAAATGAGCTGCTAACTCTTCGGATTCTGTGAATCGGCAAATGAAATTCAGTTACCACTCGATTCAACCCCTCGACTTTTATACTACAAATACTGCTCCGACACCTGAAGTTTGGTAGGACTGTAAGTATAATATTTTCTCTTTCTTACTGTAGTTATTCTAATTGTTTTTCCTGTTGTCGCTGAGTGAAGGTAACGGTAGTATTTAGTTACGCCTCAGCCATGTTTAAGTAGAATTATAAACAACGTGAAATGCTCTCAAGCTACGACAGATAATTTTTCTTGTTCCTTTCTTTCTGTTCAAGGCAACATGATTCAATATATTCTTCGTTTTCTAAACTATCGACAGAGAATTCATTGTGGTTTAACTACTATTTGTACCAAGTAAAGACTCCCTCTTTGACACGCTGCTAATATCGTTCAGACAACTGCACAACTCTAACATTTCGTAAGAGATGCACGGACGATTACCTCCTTTTGAAATCTCATAAACTTATTTCTTAGTTAAAGAAGGCAATTGTTTATATATATTTCTGAGTTACATTCCATAATAATGTTTCGTTTCCAGACCGCCTTCGCTGTTATGTTGAAACATACCTTCCATCATCTGTATTAGATATTTTCCCTACATCCGTAATGTCCTGAAACACAAGCTCAGACTGTGGTTTCTCCAGAAGCTATAGACATTGGGGAGTGAGCTTCTTTGTTAGACAATTCTTACTTCTTACCTTAGGATATTATCATCGACACAGTTTTTCAAATGTTGTATCAACAATACACCTGTAGTGAGGATATAATTAGGAAAAGGAAATGTAAGTATTTACAAGACATATCTTAGGAAAGATATGTAGTCATTTATCTTTAAAATATATTGGCTCAAATCTGTAAGTTTAATGTTTAAAATCATAAAATTAGTCTCCCCGAATATCAAACCCTCTAAAGTGGGTGTTGCGGTACATGAACATTTTCACAACTGGAATGTGTATGTTACACTGGAAGCGAATGTGCCAAAGGACTCGACTCTCTAGATACTCCTAAAACGGTACAAGATTCTGGTTGCAGTACACCACCGAACTAGTATAGAAATTTACCATCACATGAACGTTCAGAGAACTTCCACTTCACTTATAAGTGGGATCGGCTAAATTCCTAGTAATCACTTCACGATTCTTGTCTTGGGGAAACCCAAACAAACTCATACCTCTTTAACTGGACACTTGGTCCAGTGATGTAAACTAGACAGTCTTGCTATATGGCAAGCTTATCTTTCTGTTAGTCTTCTTTGCTCTAACCAACTCAAAATTTTCCATTTCAGTGTCGATAACCTCGATTTCTGACACAGTCCCCACCATGAAAATGATATTGTTCATCTTCATGAACACTCTCCCGTGATCCATCATTAAAAGCACTTCAGCAAACCCCTGCAGTCAAGACTTATAATCGAAAAAAGTGATAAAAGGATGTACCCGTATGAAGCATAGACAATTTTAATTTTATGTATTATTTTATTCCGACCCTCACTTATTTGACAGAAATTATTCAGGAATTCTCGATTATTTAGCTCGCTAATCCGGATAGTGTAAGCTTTTGGATCTGTAAACTATGCATTCAATCTTCAGTAGTGAAGTCTCTGTACAGTGATTCCGGTTGAATTTACCGTAGAGGTAGGAAACCTGGATTGAAAACACCGAACACATGGTAGCATGAAGTTCGAACTGAAATTTCACAGAATCTATCAAAACTAACAGTTAAAGTAATTGGTAATTGCAACAAATATATTGTATTGAGTCTTCATTTTATTGATTTTGTAGTGATCAAAGGGAAATATGACATTGGCTTGAGCATATGCCTCTTGGTCAGAGTGCATACCTGACCGGAGCGTGTTCCTGACTACAGTGTATACAAGGAAGAACGACAATAAATATTCTGTCAGATATAGAAAGATATAGTCCATTGAATTCCGTATGAGTACATTACCGGTACCGTCTCGGTAGATCCAGCAGTACTGTAAGAAAAAGTCGACTTTGATTTTTAACTAGGAGTGTAAAAACGAAAAAGACGGCAAATTAGCGCAATGTATTTCGCTCTGCACCCTCCCGTTTCTACCACTTAAATTCCCAGTCTTTTCTTGTTATTTAGAGGAATTTAATTGAAAACGTTTTTACTGGTTAGAGTTCATATTTTATTCATGTTCAGCATTTATTAAAACTATTTATTGTCGAGAGAAAGAAAACTTGGCTACTTTATATTAAAACTCAATCGCATTTCTCTTACATTAAATATTGAATTGAGTACATATCGATAAAAGATAAGTGCGCATGGCAAGTAGTGATATTCATATTTTAAATGCAAAATTAATATAAAGAGAGTGCCGATCGTACACATTTACAGTCTTCATCGATAACTATTCTAAGCCATGATAATAGCGATAGTTTTATTGTCGATAAACTTATCGTGTTGTATGACAGCTATTGCGCTTATTATGATAAAAATATAACGCACTGAACGCCTCTGTGAATCTTTCATACTTCATAAAATACGATTCAAACATTTTTAAAACGATGGATATTACTGCAAAAATCAATAAGGAATCTTTTAGATTCCTTGAAAATTACATAAGCATGTTGATCTTCTCAGCAACGTGTTACTGTAAACACGTAAATATTCCAAGAACAATGCTAAATAGAGCTACCTCTTCCTTCGTTTTGCTATCTGTCTCTCTCATTGCTCTTCTATTTCACTTTACTGTTTATATTCCAAGCTTCTTCATAATAGATTTAATCGTTGTCCGCTAAATATATAATGTTGTACACTAAATATATAACGTGAAAACACAAGAAGTGGGAATGCTATAAGCTAGAGATATTTGGATACGTGTAGCAAAATGTACGAAATAGAGCTTGTATTTGCTCAAAAAACTGAAGGTAACTATCAAATACTCAGTGAGGAGATGGGAGGTGCTTGCCATGTAATAAATGAATGTGGAACTACAAATATAAATACAATTGTGTACGATGGAAGCAACGAATAATGTAACAGAAATTAAGGACGGTGAGCTGATAAAATCGTTAGCACGCTGGACAAAATGTTTCGCGGCATTTCATCCGTCTTTTCAGTCTGATTTTAAATTCCACCAAGGTCCACTTCGCCTTTTATTATTTCGGGGTTGATAAGATAAGTACCATTTGAACACTGGGGTTGATGTAATCCACCTGCCAGTTCCCTGAACTTACTGGCCTTGTGTTAAAATTTTGAAACCAATATTGAAATTAAATATTTCAAGGCGGACTGATAAGAGAAAAAGACCCAAAAGAAAATACACCCCAAAAATCAAATCAATAGACAAAGTTAACCCTGGCTAAGTATGTGATGGAGGAATGTACATAGCATTTGAAGTATTACATTGAAATATTAGCTGCAAAAGAAGGTTGTTGTTTATGGATAAACAAACCGGTGAGAAATCACGGTGTTTGAAGTTCTTTCTCATCGAATACATGGAGCATTTCTTCCATATCGAATGGATACGTTGGACGAACTAAATCCATAACAAATCGCAACAGTTGTAGCACCGAATAAGGAATATAAGTTAATATGAAAGTCATAAACAATGTATCTCAATACTTTTAAGTACATATCCCTTAATAGGATGAAAACCAAAACTAAATGTTATTACTCATTTAGACGGCGCCCCTCTGCGTTAGGCGCATCTACTGCACATCTACTGCACTTAAGCATCAACAAATAATAGAAACTATTGCACACTACTGTTGAAAACTAGACATATTCTGAACCGCAGAAGAAACGTATGTGACTGTGAAATATGCTTTAATTTCATTATGTTAAAGATAAATTTTGATAAATCTGATAAAGTAAATTCTTTCGAAGCACTTTGACTACAGTCTATTGGTCGTTGTCAAGTGTTATGGTAGTGGGCGGATCCAGCACCTCCGGATTACATGGCGTGGCATTTTCAATACCGTGTATACTCACTCTGAGTGTTCAAAACGACGATACATCGTCGGTACATGGAGTGCCTGAAGCGGTTCACCAACGCCATTGGCACCTGTTCCCAAACCCGGGGAAAAGCTGCCTCCAGTTCCACACGAGTTATCAGCCTTGAGACCAACTGGTTCAGCCTTTTCCGGGCAGAGAGCCAGCCACGGCATGGTTCTGATGTTGTGCTGATGTAGGAAGTCCATGGTGACCTTGGCCGTGTGGGAGGGAGTATTGTCCTACTAGAACACATGGCTATGGTGACGCGCGAAGAATAGCACTATTTGAAGTATTCGGATCTGGTCAACGTAGTGCTGCGCTGTGATGCCATTCCCTTTGTCTGAACCAACATTTTAGAACACATTGGGCCCAGTTCTCTGATTAAGGTCTATAGTACCCCAAACCTTGATGCTTTGGGCACCACATGCGTCTCTTTCCATGAGATATGCGTCTCTGTAGCGTTAACCCTCTCCTACGTCACACCCTAACTGCCATCTGAGGTGGAAACGCAGTAGCGGCTCTCGTCAGAGATGACTGTCGACATTCATTGTTGCTGCCGCCAATACTGGTGCTGTGTAGCCCACTGTAGTCGTTCCTGACGGTGGCAGGCTGTGAGGACAGGCCTTCGAGAAAGACGACGGCAACGCAGATTGTTGGCGGCCAGTCGGCGTCGTACCGAGTCGTCGCCTATGGGCCAGTGCCCCGTGCCAATGGTCTCGCGAGCTGTCATGCTGGCCGGTCTGAAGCGATCATGGAGGGGTTGCAGGTGAATTAAGTGGTCCTGCCTGGGCGTGGTCACACGGGGGTGTCCTCTGCAGGCACGGTCTGTAGTTGCTGGTGTTGTTGTATCGCTGTTGCAGGCGATAGACGGTGCTGACACGGATATTGTCACCTTTCGCAACAAGCAGAGTACGCTGCCCTGCTTTAAATCGTCCGACAGCTTGTTCTCTCTGCGTTTCTGACCAACGAATCATACCTGATGTGTCCAAATTACGAATGCCAGCTTCAAGTCGATTTTTATAACCATAACCTCCACGAGATGCACGTGCATTTCGGATTTCATGACAACTGTTTGCGAGTATCATCCACGGCATACAACGCAGCTGCGTTTTGGCCTCTCGTCTCAGGGAAAGCTCAATGGTTACCTGCCATAAAACAGCATCTCTTGGAATATTTACACTTACATCCCCGAAATAAATTTTCAGAATTAACCATATAAAAATGACATTTGAAAAAATCGCGTCTCTTTTGCGGTTGAGTGTATTTACGGTGAAGAAGCAATCTCTTACGCCACAAATTGTTTTCGTATATCAAGGTCACTTGAATACGTGGAAGCAGTATAATCCAGTTGTTCCTTGTTGATATTTCTATTCTTACTTGAATATTTAAACATGATCTACTTACGTACAAATTATATTTTAAGAATTTGTATTATATGCAATGAGCATGTCTCTTAAGACAACAAGCTCTATAATTATAATAAATCTTTTTTCGGTTATTAGAATAAATTAGACAAAATATATAAAGTGTTTTAGTAATAAACACACAGCTGGAACGGTGAAATATTAATGTCTCATATGCCATTATGACGTCTTATCTACTTGAAGATAAAGAATAAAAATTGCTTGCGACAATCTTTAATGTAGTGAGCTGAGAAAGATGTTTAATTCATTAAAATTACGCCCGTTTTGAAAATGAGGAATGTCATTAATTTCAGTGATTAACTCTGGTAAAGAAAAACAACCATGAAATCCAAATTAATTAAAGATTTAACGTAGGCATTCAGTCGAATGAGAATATGATATCTAGCGACAGTAAAAAAAAATGTGAAATTAAATAGTTGTTTATGATTATGAAATACAAAATATATCAAGATTAATGTTTGGTGATACCTTTCTGGATGTCTGGACAACGTAATGACATTTTTATTGAATGCCATAAAAGATTCAAACCGCAACATTAATACAAGTCAACGAATGAAATTTTACGTTGTTGCTCGAATCGTTTGAAATCACAAAAACCCACATTGCTAAAACTACGCAAACTAAAACGGAAGTATAAGAACAATTCACAATATGATGTTGCTTTAGCTTTGCTGTGAAGACTTCACAACGTAGTAACAATAGACTGTTTCTTCGTTGACAGAAAAAGCAAACAAACGAGATTAGTTTCTTTCCACGATAAGTGTGTTGCATGACTTAAAACTAGACAAATTCGTCCCACGTTTATCAATAGAAATAGAAATATACATTACATTGCCCATCTAAAACGCTGTAATTCATGATGAATTAATTAATATGGAATAATTACTTAATTATTTAAAGCAAACTCTCAAAGTATGATCATAAACAGGCACACGCATATTTGACAATAGGAAAAATCGCTGTGGAAATATAATATGTGTTATGTGAGAGTGAATGCTGTTTGTGTATAGGTATTACATAGTAATATATTTGTAAACAAATTCAGTTTGTATGATCACTGATATCAACAAAGTGAAGAATAATATTAATGGCAACTGTATCACCCAGAATAAAAATGGATACGGTAACAATTTGATCATGAGATAATCATCATCGTCATTATCATAAATTGATCATCAGCAGGATCGATTACAGCACTGTCATTATTCAGATTAGACTAACATGTTTAGCTGAGTGTCATTTGGTGCACACAATAGATTGCTCTAAGCTAATAAAAGGATGGTTATTCTGTTACTACTAAACAGGAAATGGTTAGTTGAATTGTACTTTTTTTCTGTCAACGGAGAGATTAAAACCAGGATTTCTGATTTTGCTCTTAGATTGTGGGAGAGTTGAATATCTAAATGTTCGAATTATCTTTGCAGCATTAAACTGTATCATCCGGGTTTCTAAGTATATAACCATCTTTACGTTTTCTTTGATTAACTTCTATGTCTTCCTTTCTTTTAATTTCCCGGCCATATATGGTTATATATATATATATGTGTGTGTGTGGGTGGGGTGCTTGTGTACGCTCGGGCGTGTGTGCGTATGTATTCATAAACACACACACACACACATATATATATGTATATATATATATATATATATATATATATACTCATACATATGTGTTTTTTATTGAGTGATTTATCACAGTCTAAATGGTATTGTGTGTCATCTTATGTAACTGTGTATGTTATCGTGTATTCGTGTAGATGTGTGTGTGTGTGTTTGTGTGTCTGTGTGTGTAAATATAACTCTATATACAATGCCAGAAGAACAAAAACACGCGCAAACACAAACGAGACATATACTCACACAAACATGTGACTCGAAGAAACATTGCCATAAAAATAAAGTATATATTAGATAAGTATGAAAGTTGAGTATGGACAGAAGATATAACATAGCGATGCCGATATTAAATACAACAATATCAATTTATATGATCACTGATGTTAACAGCATAAACAACAATATTAATGGTAATATTAAAAGTATGGCGCGCAATAACGGCAGTGCTCCCTTTCATGACGATGACTGTAAGCAACAATATGATGATAGGATAATCATAATCATAATCGTCGTCGTCGTCATCATCATCATCATCGTCTTCATTATCAGCATTATGATCATCATCGTCAGCAGCAGCAGCACCACCACTACCACCACCATCATCATCATCATCATCATCATCATCATCATCATCATCACCATCATCGTCGTTGTCGTCGTCGTCGTCGTCGTCACGTCATCGTCATCGGCAGCAACTTCGGCAGCATCAGCAGCTTCACCTTCGTCATAATTATGATTATACTGTTAAAATAATCACCGCCATTAAACTTACCAATTATGATGGTGATGGAAATAATTGTGGGTTAGTGATGACGATGGTCGCCATCGCGCTGCAACCGATTGCGTTAATGATGATGATCGTTTCCATCATTATCATCGCCATTGTAGCCCTCTTCCTTCTCTACTCCCTTATCCAATGCTTCCTTGTCCACCCCTCCTCATCATCTTCCTCACTAAAACCAAGCCCACCACCACCACCAACACCCTTTCCTCCACTTCCTCATCATCATCACCATCATAGTCATGCTTATCACCATCGTTATTTTTGATGTTGTTGTTAGTTGAAGTATTAATATTATGATTATAATCACCAGGCTGGTCACGATGAAAATAAGGATTATGATCGTTTTATGAACCTAGAGACAATGATGGTGGTGACGATGATGATGATGAGG
>NC_068987.1:27056268-27061938 GCF_001194135.2 Octopus bimaculoides | reverse complement strand
GAGGTGGAGGAGGAAGAAGTGGAGGAGGAAGAGGTGGAGGAGGAGGAAGAGGTGGAGGAGGAGGAAGAGGTGGAGGAGGAGGAGGTGGAGGAGGAACGGGTGGAGGAGGAGGAAGAGGTGGAGGAAGATGAGGAAGAGGTGGAGGACGAGGAAGAGGTGGAGGACGCGGAAGAGGTGGAGGAGGAGGAAGATGATGATGATGATGATGATGATGACGGCGATGACGATGACAACGACGACGACGATGACAATGATAGTGATCATAAATATCTGTTCGATTACTGAGATTATAAAATATGACGTAGGTGTAATGTTACGATGCTTCTTTTGTGGTGCTTCTCAAGATTATGATCCCCGTTATGATAGTCCTATTGGTGATCATTATAATAGTGAAGTCGACGACGAAATTTATGATAGCAAGGAAGAAGACCTTATTGATTATTTTGATGCTGATAATAATCATGATGATAGTTATGATGATGATGATGATGATGATTCTAGAAATGATTTTCACGATGACATCTACAGTTACGAAGGCGATAAAGTTAGAATTGATGGTGACGGCAGTGACCATAACGATGACAACAACGCAGGATGATGACGTTGACGACGAAGAAGACTGGATATTATGATGATTGTCTCGATAATGAACATAATGATAATGATGATGGTGATGACGACGACGATGATGATGGTGATGATGATGATGATGATGATCATGATGATTATTATTATTATTATTATTATTATTATTATTATTATTATTATTATTATTATTATTATTATTATTATTATGATGATGATGATGATGATATCTGCCCAATTCGCATAAATTTATTTCTGTCTACTTCACTTGGTGTAAATCTCCAAAATTTAAGATGTTGAACGCAGTAATTTAACTACCAATAAATGTAAGAATTAGAAAATGTTTTCAAAACTCTATCGGTCGTGTTGCCATGGAAACATTTATTGGTAAAATATTTTTATGACAATTTTTCTTCAAAAGTCCAATGAAGTTTATGATTTTGTTATGTTCTTGTTTACATGTATATTACGATAGATTTATATCAAAAATTGTAATTTCAATAATTCACCCTCCAAATATATTTATTGCTTTTTATTGAGTTCAGCACTATTGACTAACCGATCAAGCCGGTAGTTTTCCAACATTGTATTCTGATTTCGAAATCTATGAAGTGAAATTACATTTGTTCATGTGTTATGATTTTTCGCCAGTCATGTTGGTCCCGTGACGTGTCAATGAAATAGTTATTT
Source organism: Octopus bimaculoides (assembly GCF_001194135.2). Taxonomy (NCBI): domain Eukaryota; kingdom Metazoa; phylum Mollusca; class Cephalopoda; order Octopoda; family Octopodidae; genus Octopus; species Octopus bimaculoides. Next base: position 27,060,663 of record NC_068987.1, on the reverse strand, counting down.
TGAAGTTACATTTTAAATGTTACAAAAATCGACCTAACTAGGTCCATTCCTCAACAAGCACATACATAAATAATCAATAAACTTAAGATACTAACAATACGTATGCTAAGTATGTAGTATTTTTGCTGCTTCTTCTGATGAGCAAAATATCACGCATTTTACTTTAAAAAGGAAGTTCACTTAAAGTAAAAATGATTGCTAACTAATCACTCTTCCACTTTTTATGCATGTTACATGTTATGTCTCAATACTACTGCTATCTAGCACCTTCGGATTGTCTCTACTCAACCGCTACACAACTGCTACTCGACTGCTACTCAACACTCCTAGCACGGCCAGACTACCTCTATTTATATGTCTTGGGAGATTCTACTTCTTCGCCTGGGGGAGTCGACACAACAGTACATAAATCACTGACTATTGTAACCACCACTATAATGAAATGCACTACAATAGTTATCTTTTGTGCAATTCAAAAACTACTTTTCAACTAGGCCAATAGTCTTAGCAAAAGAACCGCTAAGAAAAAAACTCAATATTTGTATCTGGTTTTTGGCAGATATCATACAGTAGTCCACATTGCATGCAGTAATACCTTCACGCCCTACAGTGATATTTTCTCAGAATTACCAAATCCGAAAGCACCTCAAACAGAATCACGAAAGGAATTTCAACTAACCTCTGAGCAATAACATACGCGATGTCTCCACTTAATAGATATATACGAAAGGAAAGTTTTCTCAAAATCCTCAGAGTGATCTTAGGAGCTACTACGAATCAACATCTCCAGTCTGTCCCAACCAATATATAAATGGACGCCAATTATGTCACGGTTTATCGATGACCAATTTAATCTCGATACCTAAGCATACTTTAATGTTTCTAAATGTTGCTGCTTATATATTGTCATGCTACTTTCCAGCTGCAATTCATTCAGTAAACGATAGTGCAAAGATTGAGGAAGTTTCATGTCTTGATAAAAGTATACACATAGTGATTTATCCGTCCAGTACGCTCTTCCTTGTAAAAGTAAAATTTCATGAATCGATATATATATATATATATATATATATACCCACACACAAGTCGATAGAAAATAGGTAGATAGATAGATATACTAAATAGGCAAGATCTTTCATTCAGAAGTCTAAGCTCGCATCATAATATTTTAATGAACGATAGACGCTACCATATGAGATACCATTTCAAATGGTAGCGTCTATCGCACTAAAGCAGCGAATCGGAAATATTATAAATGTCTTGAAAATATATGCTGACATTTAGTTGTTTACGAGCGATATGAGGCGACTCACGTGAAAAGATTCAATTTACTCTCTTGTGTCTTATATTTATTGTTTTATCGAGATGTGTTGAGAATACACTATGGCTTGTTATTTATTAAGAATCAAGAATATCTAGTACATAGGCATATGTTACGTTTTCGTTTGTAAAGAAGACAAACGGTTTACTTTACCAATTTCAAAGTGAATATTCCACAATTTCTCCATTTCGTCTCTTAATGGTTTTTACAAGATCACATCAGCAATATTCCTGCTTTGAGATAGCTAACGGCCTTGGAAACCGATTATATACATACATATATACATACATATATATATATATATATATATATATATATATATATATATGTGTGTGTGTGCATGTATGTATGTATAAATTTATTTATATATATATACATATATATATATGTGTGTGTGTGTGTCTATGTATGTATATATTTATATATATTTATATATACATATGTGTGTGTGTATGTATGTATATGTTTATATATATATATATATATATATATATATATATATATATATATATATATATATATATATATATATATATATATATATATATATATATATATATATATACATATATATGTATATATACATAGGTTTGTATGAATTATGTATAAATATATGTGTGTGTGAGAGAGTGTGTGGCGTGCGTGTGTGTGCATGTGCGTGTGTATGTGCGTGTGTGTGAGTGTGTGTGAGTGTGTATATGTCTATGTGTGTATGTATGTGTATACGTGTGTAAGGATATTCCTCTAACTTTATTCCTTAGAGACAGTTCATTGTGTCCTGATAGTTCATTTTTTGTGAATATGTTCATCTATTTAACAAATCACTGTCGTGAATGTATCTCAGTAAGTACTCATTAGCAAAATAGGCATTCATTAGCGAAGAATCGAACGGAATATCCAATGTATGAGAGGATCTATAGATTTCTTTCTATGAATATGATTTAATGAACATTCATATCAATTTATTGATTCATCCCTGAGGAATATTTACACTTTCCAGGTATATCTCCTACGATGAAATGATTTCAGCATCCCGTTAAAAAAGTTTGTTTCTTTTATACAGCGTCAGGATGTGCTTCAATTATTTTCTATGAAAAAACGGCTAGCCACTAAATCTAAAGTTGTTTATTCTCAGTGATCAGGCACAGTATACATTTTCCTCCAACAATTGACTATACATCTCTGAATACAAACAAAATCTCCGCCGTTATTTAATGAGTAAGAGAAATGTGTTTATTTTCATATAGATTTTTTTTATCCTGTTAACATTGATATAATATCTAGTAATTGCTATTACAGTGATTATATATAATAAATACTGTTGCATGTATTGACATTCTGTCTGGAATACTTAAGTATTCGACATTATCTTTGTCTCCGTGGAGTTAATTAGCAACCTATTGTGATTTAATATTGTTAAGCCACATAGAAATATGCCAACGCTCCCTGCTGGTAACGGCAGATAGAAGGGATTGCTACATCTCAAAGGATGCAGTATTAAATGACTTTAGTTTTTTTTTGTTTTGTTTTTTATCGGTGAATATAAGTTGAACCTCAACAACTTCAATCATAATTGTCATTATATTCAATTATGTTCTCAATTATTTGCAAGAAATAAAAAGGTATTTGGGCACATTTTTCACAGATGATGCAGGCGCTATGGAAAGAAAAAATGAAAGGAATTCGGAATTTGAATATTAGTTTGAAGTTTTGGCACACGGCTAGCAAATACAAGGGATGGGATAAGTCAATTACTTCGTTCCCAATGCTCGACTGGTATTTAAATTACCGACCCTGAAACGATGAAAGGATGAACTCAGAACGTAAAAATGTACAAAATGTTGCAAAGAATTTTGCCTGGCGTGCTAAAAATTCTGCCAGCCCGCCATCTTATTCCGAATTTAAATATTACAAAGAATGAAATGCACGGATGTATCCAGTAAGGAAGAAATTGTTTTATTGACCTTACGAAAGGTATCACAGAGTGGTTATCATAGTACCACAGACTAGGTATTGTTCCATTCCTTGATTCTTTTTTTTACAGATTTCCGTATGTGGACAAAAGTCAAGCTGGAGTGCAACAATTATAGGAAACATAACAGTTTTCGCTGATCATAATACCCCCACAAATAGTCTGATAATGTATTGGCAATTTCACAAGGGACGAAACACATGTTCAAAATGATATAAGACGGGCTGAACTAAGTTTTCTAAGTTTTGAATGGATACTCGCGTCGTTCTTTCGGCAACTTTCAGTTGTCAGTTTACACTCAGAATGGGGAGTCTTCAGAAAAAGGTGTTCTGCGTTGTGGAGTTCGCGAAAACAAGTTTGGTTCTCATGGTGAAGCGTGTTTTTCGAAGGCGATTCGACATTAATCCAGCCTCTCCAAAGAAAATTCGACGATGGTTTCAATAGTTTTAAGAGAGTGGGTGTCTGTGTAACGGTGAAAGTCCAGGATGACCACGAGTTTTGGGGAAACAAGTGACAAGAATCCGTGCCGCGTTTGAGAGAAGCCGCGGAAGTCCAGAAATTGAGCAAGCCGTGAGCTTGCAATCCCTCTATTCACTATCTGGCGTGTGCTAAGAAGACACTGTGCTAAGAAGGCGGTGAGCTGGCAGAAACGTTAGCACAACGGGCAAAATGCTTAGCGGCATTTCGTCTGCTGTTACGTTCTGAGTTCAAATTCCGCCGAGATCGACTTAGCCTTTGATCCTATCGAGGTCGATTTAATAAGTACCAGTTACGCACTGGGGTCGATGTAATCGACTTAATCCGTTTGTCTGTCCTTGTTTGTCCCCTCTGTGTGTAGCCCCTTGTGGTCAATAAAGAAATAAGAAGACGTCTACATTTGAGACCTCGTTCAGGCACTTACCAATGACGACAAGGGGAAGCAGATGAAACTTTGTGAATGGATGCTGGAGATGATGGAAGGCGAAACATTCATTTCACGTTTAATTTTTAGTGATGGAGGGACTTTTCACATGAGCGGCACAGTCAATCGACACGATGTGCGTATTTGGAGAACAGAGCACCCACATGAAACAGTTGAGCATGACAGAGATTCTCCTAAGTG
>NC_068987.1:27050415-27055434 GCF_001194135.2 Octopus bimaculoides | reverse complement strand
TGTGTGTGTGTGTGTGTGTGTGTGTGTGTGTGTGTGTGTGTATGTGTGTGTGTATTCTGTAGGTATGTGTATAGATGTGTTTTTACGCGTGTGTGTTTATGTGTGTGTGTGGGGTGCTTTGTTTCCATGTGCACACATATATATGCATATATACATATATCTGAGTGAAGAAAAAAATCAGACTGGTCTGTACCATGTATTTGAACAACAAAGACGAATAACATTATATAAATACTGCAGAAGATAGATTCTTGATTCATTGAAATTATCTTTATTTCAAGAGATGGTAAAACAATTGTTCAGAAACTGGAACAAAGTGGAAATGAATAAGTGAAAGAATCTCGATAATATGATTTCTCTAAAATTAATAAATGATAACTTAAAAGACTGTCTGAGAGTTTAAAGAATCTATCCCATAAATGTATTTATACGTATGTGTGTATTCCTATGTATATACATACATGCGCACGTACTTATACATGCACAAATATACATAAACACGTAAATACTTATGTACATACATGCGTTCTGTTTCCACGTTGTTTATCCCATCTCCGTACATTTGGTCTTGCCAAGTCCATAACAGAACACACTAACTGAAAATTCCACATAGTGGGGACGATTCTAGACCCCGATGAGTGCAGAGCGGAAATTCTAGCTAAAATTCCGTGTCTATGCCTGTAGTGATTAAGAATATATTCACAGAAAATGGTTTTATTTTCGTAAATTCCCAATTAAATTTTCTGTTGAAAAGTCTAATGTGAGGTTTTCGTCACATAATAGCTTTCCATATTAAAAATTCTAAAACCAACTGCGCGTTGTCTCAGATCTGATTCTGTTCAATAAAGCAACTGAATGGAATCCATGGCAGAGGGTCTTTAACAAAATTTAAATATTTAAAACTATACAAAAACGTGTTTGAAAATATCACTTTGAAATTATCCAATTTTAATCAGCATCTAAATAATAGGATGTGTTTACTCTTAACTGCTTTAAAACAGTGTTGTCTCAACGATATTAGTACGTAACCTCTTGATACAAACCAATAGTATAACGATGAATGAAACGCATGTATTTCATTAGGAAGAGATTCTTGATTGATGTACCATTAATTACTACACCCGAAGTTTGAAAGGAAATGGACATAGGGTTCATATTATCAGTTGACAGATGTTTTTACGATATTAAATGTAACAGCTGCTTCCTCAAGGGTTTCAGGAATGTAAAGTACTTCGGAAATATTGAGAATTCTAATTAAAGTTCTATTTTCAACAGCTGAAATGTAAATTAGGAAAACATAATAGAATTCATTGCCAAACATAATTAACATGAATCACAGTATCCATTGAAGTTGCTAAAGCATGGTCATCTAAGCTGCTGAAAATACCAACCAAATCCCCGAAAATAACACACTCTGCCTTGTTAAAAACTAAAAGGACATTGGACAACGCATTTCTAAATATCCGTATTAAAACTGATTGACTCTTGTTTGAACCTTTTTATTCTAGACCTCTAAAATCAGAGCTGCCGTACAGCCATGTACATGAACAGTTGAAATAACTAAAGGTGAGTATCACTAGATCTTTTGCATTGTAGTGCAGCAGTGGTTTTTGAACACCTTATGATTTAGTATATATATATATAAAACTGGAGTGCATTTATACACAAAAGAGGTGACCCTAACAGGACACCTTACATGCTAAAAGGAACAGTCAAAACCCAAACCACGTTTAAGAGTAATTTCGAAGGGGATGAAAAATAAACTGTGGTTTGGGCTTTGACTGCTGCTTTTAGCATGTAGGATGTCTTGTTAGAGTCACGTCCTTTGTGTATAAAAATGAACTAATTTTATATGAAAAATAAGTCTTCTATTGACTATTTTATGCATGCTAGCCACTGGTAGAAAATTTCTCTAATTCTTCTATCCTCTCTCTCTCTCTCTCTCTCTCTCTCTCTATATATATATATATATATATATATATATATATATATATATATATATATATATATATATATATATGCTTAAGTTGTCTGCTTTACCAGTTACTAAACAAACTGTATATTTTTATGGAATTATATTTGGTACTTACCACTTAGTAAATATTAATTCATTTTAATACTGTAAGCGGTTTTGTTACTTTTCTGCGCATTTATATTTTCAAGTTATTTTGCCACTCAATTTATTCACACACCTTTCATATATCTCTAAGTCTTCTAAGATGTAATAATAGTGGTCACACTATTCTCCACTGATGATCTTTAATAAGACTGAAAACTCTCTGCAATCGTTACCGGATTACCATAGACTAGACACCTAATTACGTATCACATTCTATCTTCAATGAATCACGTGCAGTGCCGGTCTCCCATGGATTTCTTGGAGAGAAATAATCATTCAGAGAAATTTTTCTTCCTTCTGGATGTGATGTTTAATCAAGTAAAGTATTTTGCATTATTAGATTATGCATACTGGTGCTCACTTTACTGTTATAATACTAATTACGTCTTATTATAGAAGCCATTTATTTAGTTTTCCAACCTATGTCATATTGACCTTCCATAGATATATCATATGGCTATATATACTGAGATGTTTTTGTTTCTTTTTATTTTACTATCGTAACTCACACAATGGAATTAATTTCTAACCTTCTTGTTCGACCATGCTACAACAGATCTATGATGAAATCTCAAAAGTATTTTAACAATGCCCATCTCGATTTTTCGAAATATTATTGCTACTTTATCGAATGGGCTCAATACGTCTTTTCTACTCTAGGCGCAAGGCCCGACATTTTTAGGGAGGGGGCCAGTCGATTAGATGGACTACAGTACGCAACTGATACTTAATTTATCGACCCTGAAAGGACAAAAGACAAAGTCGACCTCGGTGGAATTTGAACTCAGAATGTAAAGACAGACGAAATACCGCTAAGCATTTCGCCCGGCGTGCTAATGATTCTGCCAGCTCGCCGCCTTCGAATGGGTTCAATATTAAGACGATAGAGTACACTGACAGGAATATTTTACTTCTGTCGCTGCAAATTACTTAATAAGGGTTTAAATGGATTTGTATCATAGTTATGTTACACATTATAAACTATGTTACATACTATTATCATTTGGTAACATAAGTGGGATAACATGTATAAAATACCAGAAAAAATGGCTTACGGTGATTAGTTACCGCGCTTTAAATTCAAGACTATGGCAATTACGTAACGGGCAAATAGATAGATCCAACCCTATCGAACCCTGGCTAATAATATACAGATGGTCATCTGTTAATGACAAAACTCAACATGCTCTATCCTTTTGCGCGCATTGCTAAGACCATAATTGATCACCACCGTCAAACTGGCAACAAACTAGTGTTTTTTATTGCTGACATGAATATGTATATGGCTGCTATGCCTTCGAAGAATAGCTTTAAAATTCTCGTGAAGTTTTACCCTAGTATTTTATAAGATAATACTACACTGGATTATGAAATTCATTATACACTTTTTGGAAATGGCATTGATTATATAAGTGCTCATAAAAGTTGTGTAGAGATAATACAACAATGACTTTTGATAATCATTGTGCTTTTAATATATTTTCTTCATTGAATAGTATTCTTTTATTTCCATGAAAACTGATGCATAAAAGGTGCTTAATATGTTCCAGAGTGGGTTCTCGCAATCATTGTATATATTTATAACCTAAGATTGGTCTGATTATAGCTGGACTTATCTGATAGTAATGTAGAGAAGATTGCGTATGATGTCACTTATGGAAGATAAAGTGATAATGATAATGTATAATACGGAAGATCTCTAGAAACTAATACATCTATATTTAGTTACATACAATAATATCATGTAATTATGACATGAGTACGAAGTGATACAGATAAAAGCTGCCAACAACTCTGATTTATTGGTGTTGTTCTGTTTTTTTTTTAGCAAGGATACTGATTGAAATTCTGTATCAGAGAGGAACGTGTTGATTAATATCTCATTGTCATTGTTGAAAACAATTTGCTTAGAATCCAATTATGAAAATATTAACAGAAGCTACTGACACATAATTAAGAAACATAAAAATTGCCCAAGCTAGATACACCAGGTGAATCTCCATAAACTGGCATCTTGCTTCCGTAAAACGTAATTTAACATTGCATAATGAAATAGTATAGACACTCAAACGCTTACATGCATGCTCGCACATACACTCACACACACACACACACAAATACGTACATAAATTGACACTCATATTCACACATACTCATACATACATACATACATATATACATATATCATATATCTGATTATAATACAGAAATTTCTCGGTAAATATACTTGAACTGTAGCTAAACAGCAACCACAAAAGAAAAAAAAAACAATAGCGTAGATGCCAACAACTGTATCAATGATAGTGACAATAACAACAATTGTGGAAATAATAGCAAATTTTATGATTAAAATCTGCAAAGAATTTGGGTATGAAATTCTGCTTGACTCGTCTCCAGTATTCGCTCAAAGAAAGAAAGAATCTTAGCTATGTGTAATTTTATCCATCATCATTAGATTTAACGACCGATTCTATTTGACAAATCCTAACATCTGACACGGCAAGAAATTGGTGAAAATTCGAAGTTACTGACAATAATACACGTATAATTTATGAGAAACATTGTGAGATATTAAATTCTTATTTCTTTACTGCCCACAAGGGGTTACACACAGAGGGGACAAACAAGGACAGATAAATGGATTAAGTCGATTATATCGACCCCAGTGCGTATCTGGTGCTTATTCAATCGACCCCGAAAGGATGAAAGGCAAAGTCGACCTTGGCGGTATTTGAACTCAGAACGTAGCGGGAGACGAAATACCGCTAAGCCTGGCATGCTAACGTTTCTGCCAGCTAGCCGCCTAAGATATTAAATTCTATTAAAATTTAAGACAGGAACGCGAAGTGTACCCACACCCACCCACACACATATACATATATATCATACATATATTATAT
>NC_068987.1:27043954-27049871 GCF_001194135.2 Octopus bimaculoides | reverse complement strand
TATATATATATATATATATATATATATGTATATATAGGTATATATAGTTACATATATATATATTTATGTATGTATATATAAGTTTGTGTGCAGGACAGAGAGAGAAAGAGAAAAGAAAGAGAATGTTATAGGGTCTAGGTGCGTTTGAGTGTCCACATGATTGTATGCAAGCGAATGTGTTTGTATGTGTATGCGTGTGTATCAGTGTGTGTATGTGTGTTTCTATTGATTTACCAATATCACCAGGAGGCGATAAATTACGAAACTCAATATAGCAATGTAGAGCATATTTAAATAAAATATTTAACAGGATGACTAAAAAATATCATAACTCAGATTTTCACACCATTACTTCGTAGTGGGCATAACGATCGTTACTTATACTCTTTTCTCGATATTTTAGGCACTGAGCAATCCCTATCTTTACAATGTATGGATGGTGAGAATTGAAGTTAGGGTATCGTCCAATGAAGGTCGGCTTGCGGTATACGGATGTCCTGAATCCATACTTAGTGTGTGTTGTTAATACGTCCCGGAATGCTAGCTGATTGTCTTTGACAGTAAACAAGATGAAAATGTAAATAATGATTATTATAACTGTTCAATATTTGGTAGAGTGAGGCAAATTTCTACTGCGTCAGCTGCTACACCTCCGTGTTGCTGGGGTGTGTTCAGCATTGTATGTTTTGTTTCTGCTGCTGGGAATGTACAGTCTCTTCCCGTTACTATATTGTGTTAGTTTGTTTTTTTTTTCTTGAGATGTGGTGTTGTCTTTCGTTTTGGTGGTGCTTGTATTGTGTGTTGAGTGTGTAATAAGGCTTTGGTATTTCTGACTTGCAGTTGGGAGTTTATTTCAATGTATTGTGCGTCTTGAATTTGCGAGTTGTTTTGTTCAGGATTTATTATTGGAATGGTAGTGTCTTCCGTAGGATGTGGGCTGTTCCTAGCAGGGCTATTTTGTGGACAGTTTGTAGTGTCGAGGATCCAGGTAGAGCTTTTACATTTTACATCTCACATGATATTTTATCATGCCAAATGATCGAAATATTATCGGTGGTGCTTTTAACTTCATGCCCTCCCCCCACCATTTTGAATACTCCAATTTTGAGGTCTTTGTACTTGGACAATTTATCCAATTCTTTTTTGAGAATGTTGTGATCAGGAAGGACTGCAATGTCTATCAGTAAGCAAGGTTTTTTTTCCCCAATCCTTGATTATTATGTCTGGGTGATTAGCTTTTATTTCTGTGTCGATTTGAACCGGCATATCCCAGATGATTGTAACCTGGTCCTTGTCTTGTACATTGCTAGACACATGCTTGTACCGCCTGTTGTCAGTTTTGATGTTGTACTATTGGCATATTGTCTGCTTACTTTGTCGTGTCTGTATACATATTCAGACTTAACAATGACTGGACAGCGCGAGATGATGTGGTTAACTGTCTCATTGTGTTAGGTACCCATTCTGCATTTGGTTTTGAGGCCTGTTTTCCTTATTTTGCCTTTATAACTGTTTGTAGCCAGGCATTGGTCTTGTGCAGTGAGAATCAATCTTTCCGTTTCGGCTTTTACCCCAGAGCTTTGGAGTCATTGTTGGTTTTTACTTAGGCTCACTTCCTCTCTGTAAATCCTTGGAGTGATTTTCCTCTCCATTTCTTCTTCAGTATCTTTTGTAATTCAGTCTCTATGTTGTTGTTGTTTTTTCTTTGTCTCTCTGACCATTTCTGCTATGATGTCATCTGAGTTAAGACTGTCAGTATAGTTTGTTTATGTTTTGTATTCTTTCACCCACTTGTGTGTAGAGAAAAGAGTTTTCGTTTTTCTCGTGTCACCTTACTACGTGCAATAATCTTCCACCCGTTGTTTCCAAGTATTTTGTTGGTCCAGCTGTTGTTATTTTATTGTAGTTTTCTATCTGTATCATACCACGGCCTCGTTCCGAGTGGGGTAGTTATGTTCTGTCTGCGTCTGCTTTGGGGTGGTACGCTGCTAGTATTTTTTTCTGATATTTCTATCTACGTTTCTGAATTCACTGATCTTCCAGTTTATTATGTTAAAGCTGTAATTTATGACTAGTATGGCTAGCGTGTTTATCCCTATTATCTTAGTTTTAGCATTAAGTTCGGTGTTTAAATGATTTGCGGCATTTCATCCTTTTTTCACGTTCTAAGTTCCAATTTCGCCGAGGTTGACATGCCTTTCATCCTTTCGAGTCGAAAAATTAATTACCATTTGAGTACTAGTTTCGATATTATCGACTAGCCTCATCTCCTCAAATTACTGGTCGTGTGCCGAAATTTGAAACTATTATTGTTGTTATTGTTGTTGTTGTTGCCTTCGTCGTTGTCATCGTCGTTGTTGTTTAGGCAGAGAGCTGGCAAAATCGATACCACGCTGGACAAAATACATAGTTGTATTTCAATTGTCATTAAGTTCAGAATTTATATATCGCTGAGGTGGACTGTGCCTTTCGTACTTGAGGAGTCGATGAAATAAGTGTCAATCAAGCACTGGAGTCGATATAATCGACAATGTCTTCAACACAAAATACCAGGCCTAGTACCTGTAGCAGAAAGGACTACTAATAATATTAAGGTAGCGAGCGTTGACACGCCGGATAAAATGCATTGCAGCATTGCGTCCATCTTTACGGTCTGAGCTTAGATTCTGCTGAGGTTGACTTTACCTTTTATCCTTTCGGGGTCGATAAAATAATTACCATTCCATTTGAACAGTAGGGCTAATGTAATAGACTTAACTCTTTCCCTACAGAATTGTTGACCTTGTGCCAAAATGTTGAAATGAGGCTGGCTGTGTGGTAAGAAGCTTGTTTCTACAAGCGCAGGCGTGGCTATGTGGTAAAAAGTTTGCTTTTCAACCACATGGTTCCGAGTTCAGTCCCACTGCGTGGCACATTGCGCAATTTTCTTGCAAGATAACCCTCGGTTCGACCAAAGCTTTCTGAGTAGATTTGGTTGACGGAAACTGAAAGAAGACCGTTCTATACATACATACATACGTACATATACACACACACACACACACACACACACACACACACACACACACACACACACACACACACACACACATATATATATATATATATATATATATATATATGCTTCGGCAAGCATAAGTACTAAGCTTAGAATGAATAGATCCTGGGGTCGATTTCTTCTATTAAATACCCTTTAAGGCGGGTTCCAGCATGAGCCCAGTCCCATGACTGGAATAAGTAAAATAATGAAAGAATAAGCAAATTATTTTTATTATTATTGAAGTGAAGAAATTGCCAGATCATTAGCGCACCCGGCAACATGCTTTTCAGTTTCTGACTCTTAATGCGTTGATTTTAATCTCACTGATGTCAACTTTGTCTTTCATACTTTGAGATCGATAAAATAAAGTACCTTTCATGTACAAGGGACTATATGATCGTTTAATCCGTTCCTCCTAGAAAATAATACTGGTCTGCTGTGAAAATTGAAGTAATAAGGCTCGTGAACAGGCGGACTCTTTAGTTTGTCAGAGAAGAAAATTAATCACACACGCGCGCGCGCACATACACACGCATCAATATATTTGCGCACACCTACATACGAGTATTTATATAAATACCTACATAAAGATATATTCATACATAGACACAGGCGTGGCTCTGTGGTAAGGCGCTATCTTCCCAACCAAATGGTTCCGGGTTCAGCTCCACTGAATGTCTCTCTGGACAAGTCTCTTTTACTATAGCCTCGGATGAAGCAAAGCTTTTTGAGTGGATTTGGTAGAGGGAATCTCAAAGAATTGTGTGTGCATGTTTGTGCTTTTCCCTTACCAATGCTTGAAAACCGGTGTTGATGCTTTTGGGTTCCGATAACATAGTGATTCATTACCCTACCCTCGCATTCATACATACATATATTTATATATACATTTATATATAAATATAATCCCGAAAAAACATTTTTTCTCTCTACGTTTTTGTTTCATTCTCTCTCCCCCCTTTTTCCCTTCTCGTACCTTTCAGTCGAAGATCATCGGTTCGAAGCGTAAAAGACTTTCTATTCTTCACGAACGTTAAACTAATACACTTACTCGTTGTTCCTACACCTGTCTTCGTCTTTTGTTTTCTGTAAATTTGACTAATATATGTATATGTATATGTATATATGAACCTAGAGAGAGAAAGAGGAGTTATTTGTGATCAATATTCCAGATGTTCTTTATGTGATATAGGTGATATATTTTCTTCCAATTTATTTATTTGACATACCCCAACTACCTGTTCAGTCATCAAGTACATGCATTGATTAAATATCTCACTTAGATACTGTATTATACTAATCCTGCATTACATATTTTAAAGACAATCTTTCTATTATATCTCGTGACCTGCGTCTGTTCCAAATAGATATTCTCATTAGATCCCTCGGATGTTCCGGCTGCAGTCCTGATCTAGTTATTAATGTTCCGCTGATATACAATGGCTGCGTCGATCCTTTGTCTGTTCCTAAGTCGATATGTGTACGCAGCTCACAAGGAGTGGTTAAACAAATCAGTTTTTAGTGAAACATACCGATGATCCTACTCATACCCATACATAGACTGAGTCACACGTGTCTGCGTATGTATATGTAGATCGCTGACCACTGCATTTATATATTTTTTTCCTCCATGTTTTTCTCCTAATTTCTTTCTGTGTTCCTTTCAGTTGAAGAGCCTAGCTCGAAACGTCAAAGACTTTCTCTATTCCCGAGCGTTAAACTAATACATCCATTTGTTGTTTACACCACCTGTCTTCGTCTGTTGTTTTTTCGTAAATTCTCCCAATATATATGGTGGCCCACATAAGGTGGTAGGATGTGGTGCGGAGTATGGGTAGGATGGTGGTAGAAGAATGGAGAGTGGGGTGGAAATGGAGGCGATGTACATGCATATATTTTCTTTTAACTGTTACTTGTTTCAGTCATTAGACTGCAGCCATACTGGGGCACTGCCATGAAGAATATTTACTCGAATTAATCGACCTCAGAACTTATCTTTTATTACACCTGTTACTCAATTTGTTGGTCTCGTTTGCCCATTATGTCACATCTATTATTATATAAGCTTCAGTTCCAACATAGTCGCACTACCAACATAATCCTTCTATTATTACCACCTCTTCTTTTCTATAATTCTTCTTCCGATTACTTTTTCATATTCCTCTTACCCAGCACATCTCCATTTACTCACACTCCATCTACATACTTAGAATTCATTCCTCATCTACTAGTTTCCTCAACCAGAACAACGTAGCACTACATACCCCTAACTTTCCTACCAGCCTATGCCTCCCTTTCTCCCTCTCTGTCCACCTCTCTCTATTTACTCTCATACGTTTCTATATACTTCAGTTTCCTCCCTTCACTGCCAACCCACCTTCATTCATCAAATTCCTCCTTCGCCACCCTTTAATACTCGCCTCCTTCCTTCTCTCAATATTCCAATTTCCCTTTCTCATATCTATAGCCCCACCTTCCCTAACATCTGTTGTCAAACCCAACAACAACGACCTACCTTCACAATATTACCCATCCCACCTCTCCCACTTATCTTCCAAACTCTCCATTTCTTCTTCTACTTGTCTCAATACCCTGATCACTCAGCCCCTCCCTTATTTTGATCGGATTCTCCTATCACTTTCTCCCCTTCTTTGCTTTAACCCTCCTCACATTCCCATCGAGTTGCCTAGTTTCTCCCTCCACTTACTTTTGCTTGCCTACCTTTTCACCCTCTTTACCTTGAAATTTACCTGCATTATGATTTGAAATGGCTTTGCACTCTGTGTAAGTTTGCCCAATTAATATATAAATGTCTATATATACACACACACACGCACACACACACACACACACACACACACACATATATATATATAT
>NC_068987.1:27040260-27043944 GCF_001194135.2 Octopus bimaculoides | reverse complement strand
TATATATATATATATATATATATAAATATATATATATATATATATAGCAACATGAATAATCCTCGTCTAAATATTGTCTTTCTTTTCTCTCCATTTACATGTAGACATCCATGTATATTTTGTATGTTTATCCCAAGCGGTTTCATCTTTTTAAATTTACATTGTTCGCTCTCACTCTCTTTCTCTCGCACTCCTCCCGCTATCTCTCTGTATTATATATATATATGGTATCCATGTCAAAAATCTCCTGGAACATGTTTTCAAGGAACTTCTATGCACTTAAATCCTGTACATTCAGCTTATAAATGAATATGTAAACTCTGCTTTGCGAACTATTATTTCCCCCTTCTCCCATTTGTATAACCATATGCACCTACTTGTGGGTATATGGAAGTATATATACATGTGATATGTATATTAGGATATGCAATTTGTGCGTTTCTCTATGTTTTATATCTATACTTTATTTTGTTTCCACGTTTGTTTAAGTGTAAGAATATCCACAGTAGAAAACAAAAATGAATTCGTAAAATATCAATAGTCATTCAATTGATTTTGGAAGCGTTTACTCATATTAGCACGTTTATTTTCAATGTCCTTGTTTTATATGTATTTTATTGCTGTACCTTGCATCCGCTCTGCAAGTGCTGTACTTGCTGTTATATTGAATAGAAGACAAAAGTTGCCCTGGACATCAACAGGAATTGAAAGCGAAGAAATAAAATCATCGACTAAACGCTTTAATCTATTATTTACAATTCCTTGCACACGTGAACTATAAATCATCTGTTAACTGTAATATTTTATTGAAAAAGCCATATGAAATGGTCATAAAATTGAGACGTGGAGTCTTTTTAAGATATGTTAGACAGCTTTGAAGTAAACATGACCACACATGACTTTTATTGAAAAAATCGTAGAATGTTAGTGAGAATGTCAATATTAATTACAGTGCTTAGTATGAAAATGATACAATTAGGCTGAAAATCCAGACCATGATCAAAAACAAGAGTAGCCACGGCTGCTGCAAAAGCAATAGGAAACAAAAAAACAAAAAAAAAAGAAGTAATATCAACAACATTTGATCATAACAATATCAAGAAGAGCAATAATGAAAATACCACCACTACTGTTAATAACAATGCGGAAGAAAATCAGCAGATGATAAGGATGACGACGATGATGATGATGACAATGATGATGATGATGATGATGATGATGATGATGATGATGATGATGATAACAATACATGGAATAATTATAGCCTAATAAGAATTAATTTCCCTCCTCATCTTTAGACCTACCTCTATCTTCCCCTACCACCATCTCTCTTCATAAACTTTCACTTAACTAACTGAAGTAATTTGATTTTCTAGAATAAATCCATATATCAGGAGATGTCCGATTCTCAACGTCCATTATAGCGCGACTGGGGAAACATTAACATCGCTCTTCGCCCCAATGAAAAACATTAGAACGATCAGCGCGTGTGTTAATCATAAATAAATGCAATTAGGATGTCCTAACGTGATTTGTTATAAAATTACATGATATAATGCAGCCATGTTACTGAGATCAAAAGGCCCCGTTCCTTTTTGTATGTTTTGATTCGACCAGTATAATAGATAAATAAGTAAATATGAAATTATGCGTTGAAATGGAGAAACGGAAGGATATAGCTATGATTGCTAAACATAGCGTCTGTTTTAGCCGCAAAGAAGCCAATACAATTGATTGGTTGTATCAGTTAAGATACTACAGGTCAATCAATTGACGCATCTAGCTCTATCTCGGCGAATAAATTTCTACGTATGAATATTCTTCCTCATGAAATATGTATTATCGCTTCCGCAATTAACCATATCTGCCATGAAAATCCTGTATATTTAGAGTTACTCTGAAACTTCAATGCTAAAGTATATTAAAATTAAAAGTTCTTTTGCTCAAAACTTTGTAATGGATAATAATAATAATAATAATAATAATAATAATAATAATAACAATAGTAATTTAGTGTTTTTAATATGAATATTATTAAATATCTCTTGTTAGTGGTTTTGTTATACATAATGTTGTTGATTTATTTGATATTGTTCTACTTTACAATTTCATTTATTCTTCACTATTGAATACCCTCAATTTCAAAAATGGTGATGGTAGTAGTGGTGGTGATGGTGGTAGTGGTGGTGGTGGTGGTGGTGGTGGTAGTAGTAGTAGTAGTAGTAGTAGTAGTAGTAGTAGTAGTAGTAGTAGTAGTAGGTGTTGTTGTTTTATTGCTATCTGTGAGTGTTTCATTATAGTCTGTTTTAAACTTTATAGAAAATTGATTAACGCGCAGTCAGATATTTTCCTGTGATTTGTTAAGCTGCTTATTTTTCAAAGTTTAACTGCTTCCTATTGGGTTCCGTCACTTCTAGAAAAGATGTTACAATTTGCTGAAATGCATAATGATGTTGGTTTTAAGATCATAACTATTCAAATACATTGCTTGTTCTTGTTGCAATGTGTGGTTGCTTTATACCGATATCACAGCGAAAATTTCTAACATCTATCTGTATTGATGAAACGTTCGTTTTTATCTATATTTCTGTATTATATACGGTAGGATTGAGACAGAATTGATTACTTTTAGGAAGATATATTAACTGCTTTTCACTGCTTAATTTTATATGCTGCGCAGCTGCAAATTCTCAAGGTCAATTATATCAATCGAAATTTTGAAATAATTAATGGTCACCCTAAAACTGTGCAGTTCTTTGTGCTTTTAGCTTTAAGAATAAATTATATTTTAATCATGCTCAAAGTTCAAAGTTGTGACCAGGTGCATGACTGAGTGGTTAGAGCACCGGGCCCACAATCATGAGGAAGTAAGTTCGCCTCCTGGACCGTGATGTGTGCTATGTTCTTCAGTATGACAGTTTATTTAACGTTGTTTCAGTTCCCTCAACTGTAGAAATGAGCTGCGACGTCACTGGTGCCAAGCTATATCGGCCATTGAATTTCACTTGGATAACATCAGCTGTGTGGAGAGGGGAGACTGGCATGCATGGGTGACTGCTGTTCTGCAATAAACAACCTTACTCGCACTTGTGCTTTGGAGAATAGCTTTCTAGATGCAATCCCATGGTCATTTATGATCGAAGGGGGTCTTTACCTTATGGTAATTAAAATATCGCTATGAAATAAACACTCAGTTATCGTTTCCCAACCTCTAATCACTCATCACCTACCCGCTTTCAAAATGGTAATACCTCTGAATGTTTTAGCGTTTTTGAAAGCGGGGACGTTTCTTCAGAAATAATGTCTTGTAGGTGTTGTTTGTAGCATGTCATGTTTTGTGGTGGTGGTTTGATATTTTTAACGTGTATCATTTCATTAGAATTCTACGAATGCGTGAAACATCGGAAGAAAGAGAGACATTAGAAGCAAATCGAAACATACTCCGAAAATGACCACAAAATTGTGCCATCCGACCTCGTTTTCGAAGTTCTTTTAATAGTAAAAAAGAGTTGTTGTTTCAAAAACATACTTTATTTGGTAACCGAAATATTACTGAACCTTTTGATACTTCATACGTCAAAATTGGTAACTCAGTTTTCGAATGCATAAGGAACATACGCAGGTAAACGGAGACACACACACATTCACACACACAGCACTTACATATACAGCATACAGACCCTC
>NC_068987.1:27035165-27039767 GCF_001194135.2 Octopus bimaculoides | reverse complement strand
TTTTTTTTTTTTTTTTTTTTTTTTTTGCTTTTGCTTTTCTGTGTGGGGTACCTTCATAAATAGCCAAAATGAAAGTAACATAACTCCGAAAGTAACATAACCCTGAAATGGGGATATATGATACTGTGAAAATTGTTTCCATTAGTTTTATGTTTACGCTATATAACAATTCATTTTGCATTTTTGTAGATGTGTGCACATATGCCATAGATAAATTGAATACAACACATTCCACAATAACATAAAGTATACATATTGATATCTGTTGTAAGGGTCTCTTCCCAGCTGCAAGCGCAACTATGAAACAGGAATCCAAAAAATTAATAGAGAGAGTTTCCTCGAATCTTTCGTAAGGCAACATCTGACATATAGAAGAAGAATTTATCACATCTAAGTTAGAAAATTTACATCCAGTTTTTCTGACTTAAACGATGCAAGACTCTGGCATCTCTCTTTAGTTTCACTCCTGTCAACTTTTTCATGAAGAATAATTTTATCCGCAGCATAACATTTCCCATTCACCAAGGCATGTCGTATACACTTTTTGTTGATTTTGCAAAATAATAAGTCTTGTCAAAGCAGACAAACATCAGCCTATTTGCTTTGTTATTCAATGTGTGGCTCAGCAAACTAAAAAAGCATTACAGCAATATATTGGACTGCATGTTCTTCAATTTATATAGTATCTATGGCTATGATCATGCTGGAGTTATTTTTTTTTTATATATCTGTTAAGAACAAGAATATTATGAAGTGCTTTGTTTTATGAAAATAAGTGAGCATATATTCAACAGAGTCAAGTAATGCAACAATGCGAAACTCAAAATGTTGGCTTTGCATCTGTGTTAAAGAATTCAACGGGCATTTTAGATAAACTCACTCGTTTAGTGCCAAATTTTAGAGAGTAAATGTCATATGGAAGATGCATATAAGGAACTACTGCAATCCATACTGTTGAGATGAATCTCACTCTCTTATGACCACTACTGATCCTGTGATGTGCAGCATAATCAGCGGACTTCAATTTTCGGTTTAAGGGATTGTACACTCGAATGAGAAATTTATCTAGGTGAGCATTAACATACATCATTTAAATTGCTTCTGAAAAGTAACATAGAAATGGTATACAAGGGATTATTATAACCATGCAATATATATTTATATGTACATGGACTGATCAGTTAGCATCCGGACTGTTGCTATAGTAACGAAGCTAATGCACGCAGAGTAAAGCCGCTTAGCACAGTTTGATCTTCACCTCTGCTGAACATGTGCACTAAGTTTAAACGTTCTAGTTCACTTTCGCTGTTTACAGCAGTGCTTGAAAATAACGTGTATAGTGTGTGTTCGCCGTATTGACCATGACAGAGGAAGTTGAGCAGAGAATTTGCATCAAACTTTGCCAAATGCTTGGCGACACCTGCTCAGAGACCTAAGCAAAGTTTTCAAAAAGTTTTCATCGTTCTCGACACAAAGCGATCTTGTGTAACTGAAACTCGAATGTCCTTTTGGTCAGCTAAAAGCAGTTCGGGCACAAACTTGGGACACACGCGTCTCATACACAGATCTCCAGTGATTATGGACTCAACTGAACCGTAACTAATCTGTACATCCTCTGATAACTCATGAATGGCGATTCAACAATTTCCCGTCATAGCTACAACGCATATCTGCGATGTGTTTCTCAGTTTTGCTGATTTTGGGTCTCCCAGAACGTTCGTCCCTCTTGATATTTTTTGGCCATCTTCGAAACGTCTGCACCACTCGTACACTTGAGTGCAGCTCATACACTTCTCTCCATACACTCTGCAACTTTGTGTTGGCCTCTGAACAGGTATCGCCATCACAACTTTCTTTGTCATGGCTAATGCTACGATCACACGTTACAAACATTACTCCCAAGCACCGCTGTAAACAACGAAAGTGAGCTAGAACATTAAAGGTTAGTCTGCATGCACAACAAAGTTCAAGGTCAATGTGTGCCAAGCGGCACATGTTGATCAAACCTCGTATATTTTAAAGTAACCGCCGCGTTATATGCTAGTGATGTATAACTTTCTAATCCCATGTACACACCGAAGCACTCACATATACATATACCTATACATACACATGTGTGTGAGACAGTCTAGGTGTATATATAAATAAATGTCTACATGTATGTGTGTGTATGTGTGTATGTGTGTTTGAAGGCAAACAAGAATTTATTGAAATACATTGTATGGTAGTGAAGTATTAGTCGGTAAATAAAAGTTGCTCTGCATATAATGTTTTAAGAATTCTGCTCCGTTATGATTAGCATCTTCAATAATTAATAGGAGAAGGAATTATTTTGAAATAACACTAGCTGTTTTATATACATGATCCATAGTTTGTTATCTACACGTTATTTGAGTGAATCAAGAAATAATGAAACTACCGTAAGAGGAAATATTTCATCTAAAATTAGAGCATAGTCCCCATTTACAATAAAAATAATCTCTTAATGAGATCTCGGGTTCTTTTATGCTCACTAAAAATTCTGAAATATTCCATGAGGCCTTTCGCAGCAAAACTTTGATTTGTCAACACCTATCAAAATGTGACGCCAAATATATCTGGTTGAAGATGTCGGTAGGCATTGTAAGAAAATTTTCTCTGGCGCATAATACGAAATATAGTAACAGCATTCGCCAGCGGTTTTATTTTCAAAAGTAAGTATTTCAGATTTGAATCAGAGTAAGGTTATCTACTTCAACTACTTCCATGTAGACGCCTTCAGGGTTTCCTCGAGAATCACTTGTTAATCATTGTTGGTTTGAATATGTAAGCTCACAGAAAGCGACTTCGATAGAATTCAATTTTTGTTACTTAGTATGCATTCAACTTGTGTTAAGCAAAATCAATAATTTGTGCATAACACAAGAGGCAAAACATAATATAAATTACAAAATGCAAGTCAATAACTTATAGAGTAGAATAACAATGTGGTTTCTATTGAATAAGGATGTTATATCGAATATTTGAGCCATCACGTTAAGCTAATTTTATATTACCCTGGCAATAGGTCGATAGGTCAAAGCAAAGCTCTAACTTGGGTAGTATAGCTTTACCCTGGCGTTTCAATAAAAGTTTTAGTAAGTGTGGTGAAATTTATGCCAGGGTTTATTTTGGGGTTATATAATTTTAATCGTATTTGAGTTTTGTGAGTAATTATGCAACATAATAGTTGTCTTCAATAAAGCTTTTGGCAAATAGCAATCTTGTACAGGATTTTTCTATATGTAGATGTTAAGATGAGTGCATCGAGTCGAGAAGTGATGTAGTAATACGCTAGGCAATATCTCTGAATGAAGCAGCACGTTGTGTGTATCTTTCATATAGACGCTCTAGTGATTCGAATATCGGTTATCATTATGCCTTATGAATGATGTTAGCACTGTATCCTACTTCTTTCTGAAGACATTTGTCGCATAGAAGGTATTTTCTGGTGTATCTTCAGTTACATAATCATTATGGAGTCTAACTTGGGTCATGTTTTCCTTCTTATGGTTGAAGGTTTATGAGCCTATGTTTTTCCTATTGTGGTTGAAGTTTTGTGAGCCATTGTTTCTGTTAAATATTTCAGATATGTATTCAAACTCGGAAGGCGAGTATGCATTATTTTGTGGAATCTTCTAGCTAGATTTCTTGCTGTGATCAAACTATATGGGAAATAGAACGACAGGCTCTTTCTACGCCAACATTTTTTGCCTTTAGTTGAGTGGCTTCTATAAAGATAAGGTCATCGAAGAAATTAGATCTAACTAGGACATTGTTCTAGTACGGGGAAGCTCATTTGAGTATTGCTTCATCAGGATATATGTGGTAGATACGACTATTAATGTTATATGTACATGGTTGATAATTGATGGTGGATGTGAATGTGGGTGATCTGAACTTGCATGAATGTAGTAATTTATTTTCGTTTAGTAAATAGAGAAGGATATTTACCTGTGGCAACATATGTTAATATATATATATATATGTATTTCTTTATTGCCCACATGGGGTTAAACACAGAAGGGACAAACAAGGACAGACAAAAGTTTAAGTGGATTACATCGACCCCAGTACGTAACTGGTACTTATATAATCGACCCCGAAAAGACGAAAGGCGAAGTCGACATCGGCGGAATTTCAACACAGAAAGTAACGGCAGACGAAATACCGCTAAGTATTTCGCCCGGCGTGCTAACGATTCTTCCAGCTCGCCGCTCTTGTTAAGAGGCGGCGAGCTGGCAGAAATGTTAGCAGGCCGGGCGAAATACTTAGCGATATTTCGTCGGTCTTTACTCAAGCACGTAAAGTGAATTTGTATATGTATTTTAGTATTCTTCGATTTCAGTTTGCTCACAATTTAGTGTAAGCCCAGCGGTAAATATTGTCATTATCATTTAACTAGTTTGGCACTGTGGTAAGAAGCTTGCTTCCCAGCCATATGGTTCAGGCTTTAGTCCCACTGCGTGACACCTTGAGCAGGTGTCTTCTATTATAGACTTGGCCCAACCACAACCTTGTGACTGGATCTGGTAGACGGAAACTGAAAGAAGCTCGTTGTGTGTATTCATACGTATATATATA
>NC_068987.1:27030980-27034728 GCF_001194135.2 Octopus bimaculoides | reverse complement strand
GGATGTACGTACATATGTATATGAGTGTGTGTGTATGTGTGTGTGTGCGTGTGATTGTGTGTATGTATGTAGTAACACTTAGAAACATGAGCGCAGGCTTTCGGCTAATAACGGTAAGCCTTCAGTTTCAATTCCACTGTGCGGCTCATTGGGCTTTCTACTACGACCCCGGTCGACCAATGCTTTGAGAGGGAATTTTGAAGACAAAACTGCGCAAAGTTTGGTGAATGTGTGTGTTTGTGTGTGTGTGTGTGTGTGTGTGAGTCTGTCTGTCTGTTTGCGTGCTTTTCTCTCATTGCATGGCAACCGTGCAGACTTGATTATGTCATTGTAAAATCAAAAAAAAAAATATAGAATAAGTACAAACTTATATATTGGTACTGAGTTGTTTGTTAATAGACTAAGTCGGCAGTGCCTTATGTCTGACACAGCCTTATGAATATAGAAAGAAACGTTAAAAAGGCAAAATAATTAAAGATTAAACGATAGCTGTTAGTCATAATCGAGACAACATGTGGCACGTTCAACACTTACCTTTATATCTTTTACATCTAAATTTTTCGCGCCTTTGTACTGTTTACGTAACAAAATATCTAAAGATGAATAGCTGAAGGGAATGTGTGCTGCATCAGCACTAGGCTAAAACTCTTTTCAAGTCAGTAGACAGGAAGAATTGTGAAATGAAATAGTCTTGATCAATATGATCAATATGATTCAAAGAATCGAATCACAACAAAGTGATCATCATACCCATGTGTGTGTATGTGTGTGAGGGAGCTAAAGCTGCGTTCGAATCATTCTTGATATATTTGTTTCAAATTTCGGCACAAGGGTTGGTAGGCAAATCGATTACATCGACGCCAGTTCTAAAATGGTACTTATTTTACCCACTCCGAAGTTTATGATGAGCAAATTCGACCTCATCGGAATTTTTAACTCAGGAAACAAAGACGAACGAAATGCCACTAAGCATTTTACCGCGCGGTAACGTTTCTGCCAGTTAGCCGCTGTAGATCTTTCTTGATATATTCCGAAGTAAATTGTAAAATCGTAGTTAAAATAACACACAATTCATTAATCTCAAGTTAACACATAAGCTATCTATAAATGTGTGTATGTGTATTTGAAAAAAAAAGATACAAACTTGTTTCAATGTATCATAGAGCAGATTTTGAGTTTCATTCATGAATGAAATAAATTGAAAGGGGGTGAATCCATATAATTATAAGTAGTATATTCCCAGTTGGTTTTTTATATGTTGATTTAAATGACCTTGAACCGAAATATCACATCTGAAATCACAAAAATATGAAAGTAAATATTCAAGAGAATTAATAAAATATTTGCGTATTACAATTAGACATTCTATCTTCTCTCAAATGGGTGCATAAACCAGCTGACCAGAGAATAGATGAAATATACAAAGGCATATTTGTTTTTACTAGTCTGCTATCAAACTTTAGTAGTTGGAAATGATTGATACATCCAGTAATCACCTTTAAATGTTAGATATAAGATCAAACAGATATGAAATATAAAATTATATGTCTAAACAAAGAAAGTGGTAGGTACAAAACCATTTGTTGCTAGCATCGGAAGAAAGTGTTTAGTAGACTCTTCAACACAAGAAAATATACGACAAAAAAAAAATAATAATAAATTATCAATCATTTATATTTGTAAATGAGAAATTTCAAAGTCGTATTGATATTTTAACATCCTGTCTCAGGACGGAATCCAAGCAGATATCAAACGAAATCATTTTAGAATCAATAAAACAGAACGTTTGAGGAAACAGTAGTCTTCAAACAGTAGTAGAGATTAAAAAAAAAAATCATATCTTTAGCATCGTCTCTAAAAATATTGTTCACTCTTTTTGAAATTGCATGCATTTAAGAAATAATCCCCTAGACAAAGTAATTTAGAGACAAACAACAAAACGTGATATTCCAATATCAAATAAATATGTAGAAGCAAAAAACTCACACACATACGATGAATCGTGTCATCTACACAAGGGAAATAAATATTTAATACCAATAAAAAATATATTTCCCTTCTATGCGTCTGCTTTCTTTACATGTGGGAGAAGCGCAAATTTATATTTTTTTCAAGTGAAATTATGTAGATTAATCAATGAATACACACTGCATAATATCAATGACCACATTATTATTCTGCTCAAAATACAACTAAAATATATTTTGCAGCAAAAGCAAAATAACAAGCAAAGTTTAAAAGTAAAAAAAATATCCTGAGGCACCTTCAGAGAAGTAGGGAGAATTAACACCACATATCGATCACATAAGCCATTGATATTTACGGCATCGTAAAACCCAACTTAAAAGCATACATAAATATAACTTTGTCCAAACGGTATGGGCTGGTATGACTATTGAAATCACAGCAGCTATACCCATACACGCGCACATATGAACACACACACACACACACACACACACACACACATACACACACACACACACACACATATATATATATATATATATATATATATATATATATATATAGTTCTATATTTGAGAGATGAGGAATTATTTATATTATTTGCATTTGACGGATATATGTCCTCATCTTGTTAAAACAACGTTTGGGCTGATATAATCTCCAGCCTTCATCAAGTGTCCTGGGGAAATTTCAAACCTGGGTTCTCATTCCTAAAGTATTCTCCCAATGTTAAGTGGCGATACCTCAACTTTAATTCCCACTATCCATGCAGTGTACTAAAACATCGAGCAAAGAATATAAGTAGCGATCCTGATACACGCCACGCATAAATGCTCAAGCTCAGTAACAATCTATTAACCAACAACTACCCGCAAAACATGCTATCCACTGCAATTATGAAGAGAAGAGAAGATGAAACGCATACACTGACCACAGTCTGTCTACCCTATATGAAAAGCCTCTCCGAAAAGATACAAAAGATATGCCGTCCATGTGACAACAGGGCAGTATTCAAGAGTAATACAACAGTTCGCAAATATCTCCAAAATATGACCAAAGACTGTGTGTACCCCATCCCATGCAGCTGTGGTAGGTTATACTAAGGCGAAACATTCCACCCTCTCAAAATAAGTGTAGAGGAACATTACAAAGCTGTGACATGAGGAGATATTGATAAATCGGGTATAGCTGATCATATATGGAAAGACGGAGACCCAGCCCCTGCGGGATGAAGTTAAAATAATAGACAGAGAACACCACTGGAAAATAAGAATACTAAAAGGAGCAGCACATATGCTAAGACATAATAACCTCCTAAGCAGACCTAGTGCAGATATGAGTAGCATATGGGAACCGGTATTAAGGAAGTATAGGAAAATATTGGATTTACAAGCCCTAAAATTTACTCCATAATTGTCCCCCGGACATATGGCTTAGTGGTTAAGAGCGCGGGCTATTAACACCAATATTCCGAGTTCGATTACAGGCAATGATCTGAATAATAATAATAATAATAATAATGATAACATCTGAAGAATGAGAAACCGGGTTCGAAATTTCCCTAGCCGAAACGTTGTGGTAACAGAAAACAAGATGAGAACAAATATCCGTCAAATGTAAATATGTACATATACATATACATATATATATGTGTGTGTGTGTCATACATGTATATGTATGCATATATATGTCATGTATGTATCTATGTATGAGTAGCAGATAAATTCACGCTAAAGATACTGAATATATAAATATATATATATATATATATATATATATA
>NC_068987.1:27020747-27030970 GCF_001194135.2 Octopus bimaculoides | reverse complement strand
TATATATATATATATATATATATATATATATATATATATTGTTACTGTATATTACTAACCATAATTGCGACGTGTTACTCTCAATAGCTGAATCTGCTTGTTTTAAGTTATGGCTTCAAATTATTGTTGTAGTTCATTTCCAAGTCAGTAGTGATTTAACTGAATTATGATCGAAGTATCTCAACCCCTGATCAGCACGTCTCTTTGTACCACTAGGACGAACATTCACAAATGCATCTGCTTGTATTTACACAGTGGTTATTGGACTTAAGATGTATCTAACAACTATATAGCTATGGGACCATATTGCATAAATATTTATCGCCCTGAATGCAATGAGAAATAGAAAGGCGGAGATAAAGAAGGAAAGATAAACTCTAAATTTCATTTCCAAATATTCTTGGCACGAGAGAAAAAATGCCATGTCGTCCGCGATTTGCCAACACTAACATATATAAATAAAAATAATAAAATCTAGCGTAAACCTTTTTACAGTATACCCTTGAAATATTTCATAAGATAATTCTGACAACGACTCCTGAATATTCTGCGAGCGTAATGCCCTTAAATGATCCGATTACAAGAAATGTGTTGCTCTCACAATGAACAGATTTTAATTAAGATCCAAACAGTTATATGCTGTCAGCAGCACCACTCGTAATATTACTGAGATAATGTTGCATTGTAGAATGTACGAAGAAATTTTTAAATCTCATAGCAGATTTTGAAATATACAATAGTATATAATCAAGTCTATAATTTCGACAGCATTCGGATATTGGGAGAAATAGCCTCACTCTTCTCCAACAGCAATATTTTTCACATTTTAGCAAGCATAGTCACACATTTTCGGTTATGAGATATCTAATACTACAAAGCTGCCAAAACGTCAAATATTACAAAAGAGTTTCTTTTATATCGGAATTTACTTCGTCTTTGGTCATAAGTTATTCGGGATTTTAAATAATGTTCGCATTAAGTTTTCAACAATCAGAACTGCCGTAGAATTATCCTTTTATGACTATTTTCAATCCATGCAGTTTTCTTTCTAGTCAAAAGCCTATTTTTTCATCTTCAGCCCCAGTATTATTATTGTTGATGCTTTTCTCTTTCTTTCTGTTTCTCTTTACCATATTTTATTAATGCTTCATCTTTCAACACAGCTATGTGTTCTTTTTCAACTTCTAAGTCCTTTTTTTTTTTTGTTTCTTCTCTTTTATCTTTGGTTTCATTTTAATAATGTAGTATAACAAGGATATGAACTCTTAAAATGTTGGCAGCTAGCAGAGGAAATTCTGCATTCTTCAGAAAGACAACACACACACACACACACACACACACACACACACACACACACCATACACAAACACACACATGCACGCACACACACGCTCACACACACGTCTATATAAAAATGCAAACACATGCATAAACATACACCTACATATGTGTGAGTGTGTGTATGCATGTGTGTGAGTGTGTGTGCGTGTGTGTTTGTATATGTATGTGTTCGTTTATTTGTGCGTGTATGTGTGTGTGTGTCTGTTTGTGTATGCGTACGTGTGCGCTGTTTGCCTCTTTGGAGGTTCAGGAAAAGGTAATCAAATCAGCGAAAGATAACTATTATTTAATAAATACACTAATTATACGCGAGCTGCTTCAAGTTTCATGCTTGGATAGTGTGATAACACTGGTAAGGCGTTACGTGCACCATCCCAAAATCGTTTAGGGTCACATAACGTAATTACCCTGTGAGGAAATATGAGAAATAAAGAGGAAAAAGAAAATACAAAACGCCTGGGTAATGTTCCTTTAACCTCTTAAAAGAAGATTATTATTGGTTATATAGTTGTGTCTGTGCATGTATGCATGTGTCTGTACATGTATGTACGTTTGAGTATACATACATATATATTCACATTTATAAATATTTGTATATCTGTTCAAAATTTATCTTGAGCATTTGTAATTTTGATTTTCTTTAAAAAGATAGAAGAGGTTGGAATGCGATTTCATGATATCTTTAACAATAAATACATGTACCTATGCAAAAATAAAAGGATACATAAAAAAAAATACATGGGCACGATAGAGTGGTTAAAGCATAAACAATGAAAATGGATGAAAACACATGATTATGGTAACAATGATCATGAGATAAAACGGAAACAGCTATCGTGCTAATTTGAGTGCTCGAAGTGTTAAATAGATTGCTCCAACACGAATTTGAATGCTCGAAAAGAGGTTTCCTCTTATTCCAAGTGATTTATCATTTCCACTGGCATTTTAATTTGAATGATGCAAATGCTGAATTCTTTGACCGAAACTGAATGATCGAAAAACGAATTTGTATGAGTAACTTCATTGTACTAATTTCTTCGCGACTTTGAATGACCCGATTATCAAATTGAATGGCAAACGTACGAAAATGAGTGCAAAAACTTATAATAAATATACCTATCTCAATAATATAATAGCGCGTGTATTGATTACTTGAAACATATTTCTTCTGTTCAGTTTAACCTGCAGTACCAGTCTAAATCTTGACAAATACTCTACAGTAAATCTTTTCTCCATTTCTTTATCTATCATTTCATTCATATCTAGTATGTTCAGTTATTTATACCCAAGATTTATCATTTCATTTCATGATTTCTCGTGATGGTATTTCTATTCTTTCAAATCTGTTGTCTTTCTCTCTCGTCAGAAGTATTAATCTACGTTTTTTAGATCAAATTCCATGATGATGTCCTTTCTAAAGTAATGAACTGTGTTCCGAGAAAAACTAAACTGACTTGAGTGTCTCCCTTATCACACAGCTTGAGATCGTTCAAAACTCGGGGAATCATGAATGAAACAAACATTAAAGAAATCCCTAGCTTCTGTTTACATTCGGTTAGCTTAGTCATCCAACTTTGCATGCTTTTTCTCATAAAACTCCTGACATTCATTGCAATCTCAAACATGTTCAAACATTCAATGATCCACGAAAGAAGTATGATGTCATTAGTCTAGCGCCAATCTCTCCAGGCTATTATAAAATTTGTCGTCCTTTGCTGACAATATTTGTTCACCATTTTATCTACGAGTAGTTGATCTTTAGTTCTCCTGCAATTATCATAAAGAAATTTATCATAAAGAAATGTATACATTTCATCAGTGATTATTCCATTGAGTAGCGTCTGCATCAGTGGAAGCTACTCACCCGAATAATCGCTGATGAAAAGTATAATCGCTCACTGGAATAATTTCAGTTATCCAGAGGGATAATGTGGATAACTGAAAGTATCCACAGCATCCTTTTTGAAGTATCCTTCAAACACAGTACTGTTCTTCCAGTAATTATCCACTCAGACATCCCTTCAATTTCGTTGATCAAGGCATTAAGATTTTCTACTATTTTTATGGCATCCTGCCAGCTTCTCTACCCAGTATCTCTGAAAACCAACAGATTCAGATGCTTTCCAATTGCTTATCATCCAGGTTACTTGTTGAATATTTTCTCTTTCTTGTGGAAAACAAACATATTGCATCAATTTTTGTCGTCACTCAAACTTGGCCTATTCCTTACTCCATATCCCAATCCATAAATCACGTCTTAATTCTACTTCTGGAATAACTTTTTGGTGTGTGTTTTATCCATTAATTCTTGATAAAATTTCTTCTGATGAATTTGGAATAATCTGTTTTTGCTTATACTACTTCACTCTTTCACCTTATCTTGCTGTTTTTACACATTTTACTAAAATGCACTATTTTAGTTATACATTTACTGCCTCCAGTTCTTTTCCGTTAATGTTACATTTATAACCGATTCTAAGCTCAGTTTGTCTTTCATTCCAATACCGATCGGTTTCGAACAATCTTGTCTATATAACCTAATGTTTGATTGCTTTTCTTTTATTTATTATTTTTTTCCTTTCCTGCATGCATCTTCGTTTTCGTACATTTCATTGACTTTCAGTCTAAAATTTTCTGAAAAATCTCTAATAGCTCGCTTGATAAGCCTATTATTTTTGCTATGTTGTTTGATCTTCTTTACACCAATATTATGTTTACTTACATTGTTTCTTTAATTTCCACTTAATTTCCGCTTAGCTCTTTTAGAAATCGTACACACATTCTATATTTTGGGAATATACTAACTATAATTGGGGAAGGCAATGCCAAACTATACCAATATCTCTACTAAGGAAACATTATGTCAAAATCAGAACGAGGTCACGCTATGGGTTCCTCCAGTTGGAGACCTCCCGCTTAATCAGGAAGACTTTTGTTGGAGTGTCATTAACACACAACAAAGCATACGATATAAGACAACGACTAATGCAACACATCTTATTTGGTAATTTCCAGTCAGCATTCTGCCAGTATCTGCTGATCGAAAATTACATTAATGTCATCTAAATTTCAATTTGGTATCATTTTGGATCCATTACTTTAAACAGTATCATCCAGCACAGCTATTTCTGCATCATTCCCATGTACTTCATCTTACTTGCCTATATGACTCTCAATATTTTTATTCATTTCCCTATTGATAACTTCAAGCTTAAGCTCAGACAACCATTCATTCTTTCGAATTGTACTTACCTGATCACAAATCATGCAGTCTATCGTTTCAAGAGTCCACCGTTTTTCTATTCATTAATGATTCTCTGTCGTGGAAATCCATTTGCATTTATTGGATTGTTCAGATACCAGCTTTTATCTGTTTCTGCCTCTTTTAATACCCAACAGTAATGGATTGCAACAAGTGGAGCATCTGTCGCACGAGACACCTTTACTGCTGATTCCAGAACATCAGCAGTCAAAAGTTTTAGCATGTCGAGAGGGACAATTTATGTCCACTATTAGAAATACATGAATAGTTTGTGAGAGACAAGGGAAACACAATCAGTTGTTTAGGCGATCGATGCAGAAAAAATTGGAGATGAAAGGTGACAAAAAAAACCGGTCACATGTCAGTGGTTGGAGAGAGAAAATTGGTAGAGGGCAGAGAGACACAAAGAGAGTAGATGTATATTGTATATTGCATATTTATTTCATGTTTGTATGTTCACTTTCTGTCGTAGTTGGTCCCTTGATCATTTGTTCGCTAAACATTTTGCCCGGCATCGTATCTATTACTTTTAATATTAAATATGAATATTCTTGGATGATGTCGCTATGGGAATCCGGGTATTCTGCTGGGGCAGTGTGGAGAACATGTCTTCAATTTATTTGCAATTAAGTGCTTAGGATTATGGGATATTAAGTGAGAATTCGTGAACAGTACTACTGCGAAACGAGCTTGTATATGTAAGAAGTTTGAATGCAATCACGGATGCAAAGATCCATGCATAAAAACGCACACACTCACAATCACAAATATGTATGCACACACAGACAACTCAAACATATATGATATACACACAACATGCATATATATATATATATATATATAAACACACACATACGTTTCCATGCACGCACATGTGTACGCATACTCAAATATATCTGTCTATCATTCCTTTCACAAACAATAGCCATTAAAACTTACACGTTACTTAGTTGCTGATAATTAGGATTCTTGTATTTATTTAATTGCTAGTTTATCCAGTTAGGCTTAATTAGCGCCCACACATTCCGTGTTTACATGGACAACTATTTTCATTCTTTCACTTGCTACTTTATTCCATCTTCGCTTATTTTTCGTATGACATACAGAAAATAGATTTAATTTCAACAAAACATTTCACTTTACTCACCTGACGAAACCAACACCCGGAACGCGTCATGATGATCTTTGAATATATAGCTTTATCTAATATATTTTCACTCAACTGCATTTTTTGCTTTATTGTATATAATGTGTAATTGCGACTTTTTATATGAATACATATTAGATTATGTGCTATTACGAATATGAATATATTACTATATCCATGCAGTTATATTTGCCCTTTTCCTGAATTTACTATTAAATGCTTGAAATCATAAAATTCTGTAATTTTTTTTTTTCATGACACAATCTTAGATATTGCGCATATATTAAATCCTGCGCATATATGTTCACAGCAAGCACATATCCGGTTAACGATGTCTTTTATCATATATTACTCTCCGATTTACTCCACTTGCACAATCGGTTTCATGAAACTTCTGAACGCCACCCCTTGTTCCCGCTTGGTTTCGAGACACTCTGCTCCAAAATGTATTATTATTTGAGTGAGGTTTCCACACTTCCATACTTCAATGCCAGTGTTCTCGTAACCTCTTCTCCAACTACTTATACATTTCCAAATCAATTTTGTGTAAATACCAATGGGGTGTTTTATAAAACTCTACGTAGTTATACTACTACACACGCACAGTATATGTACACATTTCTTTCTCTAGAAATATCTTTCTTTCATTATATATGGTTTCTCTTTTTAACACCTAGTAACAGATTTCTCTTAACATTGTTTTCCATGTGCAGGCTTCGCTCCCTTTATAGCCCATTCTTTTTCACTCACCATGTGAGATTTGGCTGTTTCTACATCTCTTTAATGGTTGCAGTTATGCTGTTATAACAACGATACAGCATCTACGTTGCTTCACCTGCAATATATAGAAGCCAAATATCCTTCAAATAAGTCACTATTGGCTTTAAAGTTACAATAAGGTAAATGTAGTTTGGTGCACACTATTAACCTCAAGAAAACATTTCCATTGTTGAAATTCGTTTGGCCGCCGTTACCTGGAAATTAAGCAATAGTATTTGTTTTTTCTGTGAATGTTTTCTTTTTAAGTTTAATATTTCGAAGAGCTACTAAAGGCGTGCGTTTTTTATCTCTTTCTTCTCTTTCCTTTCTATGTCTTAACACCATCCCTACACTTTCACCTCTCCGCAATAATAGTTGTTGCTGCATTCCTTCAATAATTCTGGTTTTCACGCCCTTCAGCAACTTCGTATTTCAGACTTGAGAGTCCTTAACACCATACCAGTCGCTGCCTCATCTATCCTGCCTTATCACTTTTATATCTCTTTCACTTCAAGGCGTCCCTCATTTATTGGCTTAAAACTGAAACAGAAATTATACAATTTTATTTTCACCCATAGAAAAGGATAAATAGCTGAAATGTTAAATTCTTCCCGCGCTATATCAAGTGTCATCAAAATTCCACTTGATAAAGATGATTGAAGGGTACCTGTTGTAATACGGTACGTTTTCTTATACAATTTAAACTAAGTGCTATTGTCGTACTTCATAATAGAGAAAAATTGGGTTGAACCATGCTATAAGTTGAAATACTACGCTTTTTATCAGAAAGAAAGAATCTGGTGGGGACAATGGCTGATATCTTGTAGAACCGCCTCAATCTAATATTCAACCATATTAGTATCACGTCGATCCTGGAGATTCACCAGCATACTAAATGCGTCTGTATTTTTCAGATCTTGAAGCATTATATACATATCTTACAAATATCGTGTTTGTTTAGTAAATACTTCAGACAACAATGGTCGATTTGTTGTGCTGATTGTTTAGTGAAAAGTGATCGGAATGATCAGGTTGTTCTAATTGGTCTCGTGTACAATGCCTATATTCAGATCATCAATTGCTTGGAGATAGTTGAAACTAGTTCGTAATAAATGCTCCCGTCATGTTCCAATGAATTCAACTATCACAAGTACACATAAAAAATAATAGTCTTAAAAAGGACTTTTGTCATTCGAATTGGTCCCAACTTCGGGTGGAGAATGGAGGTGCAAGTAAAAACTGGTTGCATTATTTTCTCAACAAATACATCAGCAGAAATGTCGAGATACCTTAATAGAAGGACAGACACTATGTTTTGGTAAATTTTGCAAAAGAAAAAATACTCGCTAAGCTGTTGCACTGGATAATGAAATGAACAAAGATGATGAGAGACGACAAATGTCTTGAAGCGTATTTCAAGCAAATATCCACGCTTCACAAATTCGCAATGTCAGACAATGCTTAAATTCATTTCCATAAAAGCAGAGACAACGTTTGTATTCTGCCTGGCCTGTTCAACAGTGAAACAATGCGTGGTCAACAGTAAAATGTGGGCCAGTAAATAAAGAGGGAAGAGCATTTCCATATGTAATGCTTTCTACTATAAGCAGAAGTCTTGAGGAGGGTGCTTGTCGATCACATCGGCCCCAGCAGTCAACTGGTACTTATTTTATCGACCCCGAAGGGATGAAAGGTAAATTCGACGTTAGTGGTATTTGAACTCAGAACATAAAGACGGACGAAATGCTGCTAAGCTACATATGACACATGAAATACTAAGGCGACTTGTTGTGGATAGTTAAACTTATTCATAGGTGACAAAGTGACAATCGTATCTAATTGATGCTACTTGATAAAATATGCTGTTTGAATCGAAAACTGAATTGATGCAACATTGAATTTTCCTATAATAACTTGTCTGTTCCAACATGAATTGTAGCAATTTGAAATTTATACCACTGTGAAGCATACTGAAAAGCTTCGGCTCGCGTACTAAAAATCAATTTTTTCAGAAATTTATGTAAGCCTCAATAGATTCTGCTTCCGAAGGAATCTATAATCTTCAGATCTATGATAGTTTTGATAGAAATTTCTCATATTGCTACAATCTGCTACTTTTACAGGGAATGGTATTGTCAATTGAATCAAAGTCAAGAGCGCTGAGAAAAAGAGCTGAGTCCTATTTCTTTTATTAAGGTAAATCTCATAACATTGAGGAACGCAATGAAATACTGTGATTTCTTTATTTACCATTTCACCATTTCTACTAGTAAATCAATGTCCGTGATATTTTGAACTCAGAGCTTTTTGAAATGTAATTTAATTCAGTTTTTATTGTTTCTCTCAGCGGGATTACAGCATAGTAGAACGAAAATAAATGTTGTAATTTGTTTGTTCGGTGTTTTTCTGTTTTTGCCATTAAGTAACACGAAATGTAGTTTAAAGACTGAAGCGAAAGGATGAGAAAGATACACTTCAGTCAGGTTTACACCTATCATTCAGTTTCATGCGCAGTCAGCTGACTATCATTTGGCCTTGCCACGCGGATAAGTCCTACACATTTTCAAATTTGAGGTCTTAGTATCGATTCGTGACATCATAGGTAGGTATCTTTTAAAATAGACTCATGTCAACTAAAGCATTGTGGCTGACAGAAATTCAAAGAGAATAATCTTATCAGAATATGGCACTCATTTTGTCTCAGGATTAACTTAAGCTAAGAAATATATCTAAGATATTCTGACACTAAAATTCCATGTGTGCTTCATCCAATTAATCTAACAACTGAAAAATTCAATCATCGAAACCGACGGAAGATCCCTGATTTATATTTACTACTTTTTTCACTTGGCAATTAAAGTTTGTATCTTCTGTAATTTCGCTTCAATAAATACATTATTGTTATGGTTCGCAATGATTCTTGACTCATTCAACATATACGTAGAGTTGACTTTTCGGAATTTTATTGAACGGTTTATGATACATGTGGCTTGTCAGAACCTGTTTCTGACTAACAAAACTAGTATATTTTACTCACACCTGGCAATGTTAAATATTTCCTTTTATCTACTTTACTAGTTGTTTTTTTCCCATTCTTACATGTACGTTTTTTTCCCCGTTATACTTGCTGCTTTTCAAAGTTTTAATATTGAACAATTCGCTTGAATGTGTTTTCTGTAGATATATTTTCTATTTCATTTACTTATGCTTCCAAGCAAAGTTTTATGATCTCTGGTATGTGGTTAGAGTATTTATGTATGCAAGCATTGCGGAAACATATTACAATGTAAGGCTCAATATAAAGATAAATATTTTAAAAAAATACTACTGGCAGTAGATTAAAAAAAGAATGAACATGATACGAAGACTATTAATAGAATAAATTTTAATATTCGAACATAAAATTTTAAATAATATGTAAAAACAAACACATATAGTCCACACGCTTAAACGATTTAGCTAAGTGATAAAACATTGTAAGTTGGGGATTTATACACCGAAAAGTAGGTTATTTAAAATTCAACGAAGTAAAAAGTTTAACTCTATGAAAAAAGGTAGCTTATAAAAGAAATTACATAGAATCAAACTGTTTGCTTCTCCATTATTTCTTCGTGCTTTGCATTTATGTACTTTCAAACACAATCATGCAAAAATAGATTTTTAAAAAAAATGTATCCGTGCACAAGCATATGTCTACATTTACACACACACACA
>NC_068987.1:27018238-27020597 GCF_001194135.2 Octopus bimaculoides | reverse complement strand
TATATATATATATATATATATATATGTATGTATGTATGTATATATATGCTGTGGAGCTATGAGTTTCATTTGCTGCTTAAATTATTCCACATTGAAATGTGGAGATCTGTCTGGACTGTTATCTGAGGAAACAACTCAGTTTCATAACAAACACTAAACAGTAATCACGACAACTACAGGCTGTTCCTTTTATCCCTACAGAGCGCTTGCTACATAATTTTGAAAGCAAACGTTTTTATGCTAGTTTTCCCTGTTCGGGTTGTCACAATCAACTGAATATTTGTTTTACATTTAGTAGATTACACATAGACACAACCACACACACACTCACACACACAAACACACATAACTACATATGTGTAGATAAGTACGTATGCAGTGTTTTCTGATAAGATGGAATGGGGTATAGCTTTCAAGTTTGCCGATTATATCGAACCAAAAACAATCTGCTGATTATTTTATACTCTCTATATCAGAATGCTGAATTTCCTCTTTTTACATAAAGGGAACGATAGTAGTGTAAGGTTGTTCTTTTTAAAGTTTTTTTGGATGACCAAATTTTAAGGAAAATTTAAATTTATTATTAATTTATTGAATACGACATTAAGTATATAACACAATTATTTAATTATCCAAATATTTTCAGTTTGCCCCTTTCAGTTATTTCTATTAGCTACATACTAATTTTGAACAATGCAAATTATGCTTCAAGGAAATATACGCAACAGATTTTCTATAACTAAATACTCAGTTACTGATAATGGAACTTGATTAGGCTGTACTATACTGACAAGACCAATAGAGCGAAACATCTCGAAGTTTCAGACTATCTTTCTCTTAATCTTTCACATAAAAACGAGATATTAATTCTTAATTTCTTGAAATTATTTTCCATTATTTTTGAGAGTCGCCAACAATTACTGCTAGAAGTTAGTCTACTTTCTATATTTTTCAAAGGAACTTCAATCAATTAGAATATCTCAGGGTATCGCGTTTAGCATCTCATCTATTTTGAAATTCATTTATTATACTAATTTCTGCCGTTGGCCCTTTTGGGATAGCAGCTTTCTACCTTTATATATATACATGGATCTATATCTATATATTTGGATTTATATATATACATATATATATACGGATATATACCCATATACAAATACACAAACATAAAAATCTGCATATGTGTATATTTAGAGATATATATGTATACGTACGTATATGATAGATAAATATGCATATGTATATATGCGTATATAATACATATGTATGCACATATATGCATATATATATGTACACAAGAAAAGTTGTTTTGATAATCGAATTATCACTATAATTGCGTATATTATAATTTTATTATTGAGATGTTCGTGGTATATTGAAAATCTTGTGTTTCATAGTCTTATGTATAGTTTTTACACTGCCACCGGCGCTCCATTCATTATCTATTATGAGTGCAGTTACATACTTTGTGGATTATGCTTTATCTTAGGGTAAAAATTAGGTAGATTTTTTGTATGTGCATTATTCTAATGAACCGAAATTTCTAAGTAATAAGAGATGAGGTCTCGCCTCACCTTTTGCCAGTTTTATCTGCAACGGCCTGTCATTATGATTTGGCTACCTAAAAATACAAGCAAATCACTTTCATGTACTAGGTAACGAAAACAATGTGATGTTAACTGAATCTTTTACACATCAGCGAAAATGATATTGACATTGTTACTTACATGGCGAAATATGAACGGGTTCTAACCGTTTATGTGACACTTAATATGTGTCAGATGGAGTCTTTATTGAGACTGAGATGAACACTCCATGGTCTGAAGTCATACTCCGTATTTGTGTAGCGCAGAATGCCTAGCTGATTTCTATACAATAGACAAAAGTAACAGATTTCTTCTCAGAAGAGTTTTTAAAAAGAATAATATATGAAGAGAGAGTGACTGAAGGAATGGGTTTTACAGAACAGCAACAATAGCATCGGGTCATAGAAACTGCGCAAATAAGGACTGGAACTTAAAAATCCGAAGTCTTCTGGTATTAGTCGTAACAGCGCATGGTTTTGTCGTGACGGGGACTACACTGCATGAACATAAATCGCAGATCGTCGCTTAGTGAAAGAAAAGAAAGCAAGTAAGAATCAGCAGGAACCCTTGAAGAGGTATAGGAAACTAGAAATGGAATCTTCCGTTTATAGGCATTCGCTTAAGTTGACTTCGAAAAGAAGGGAAATCACGCTGGATCAAACTGATATTCGTGTCTCAACCTGAGCTGAGATACATATGCTTGAAATACTTGGAAGATAAGCGTTTGCAAAATACGGCATTGACTCTTAGCATATACAATATATATATATATA
>NC_068987.1:27011738-27016811 GCF_001194135.2 Octopus bimaculoides | reverse complement strand
ACGAAACATTACACAGCTGTGTAGAATGGTCCGGTGGTGTTGCTGGGCTTTTTATTTTTCATAGCTCCCATGGTTATCAAGATAAGGGATGGTGTCATACTTAATAGTAGAATGTTCAAAATTGTATGCTGAAAAAAATAAATCAAACAGCGTTTCAACTCTGTGTGAATATATGTGTGTGTATATAAAAGGGGGTATGTGAATGTGTGTGTGTATGTATGTGTGTATGTGTGTGTGTGCGTGTGCGCACGCAATGGAAGTGGGATGGTTCATCTTTGTTCGCTTAGTATTCGGGATTTTTGTTGGTCAGTTATTTTTAGCGTTTTGACAGGAAAATGTAATTCTAAAATGTTTTTTAACGTAAACGTGGCCAAACAAGTCGCATGCTTACACCGAGCAAGTTTTACAGCCACATCATCCAAACCACCGACCAGGTGAAACCGGTCGGTGGTTTGGATGAAGGTGCGTGGCTTTATGGTTAGGGATATTCGGCTGAAGATCACAAGGTCGTAAGTGTGTTACTAGACAGCTGTTGTGTCCTTGAGCAAAGCCCTTTATTTTGCACTGTTCCAGTCAGCTCAGCTGGAAAAAAACGGTATTGCATGTAATTCAGCGGGCCTTATCATATTCTGTGTCACATTGAGTCTCCTTGATTGAGTTCAGTCAATTGCATGTTAATTACATGAGCAAGCTGTTCCATTCATCAGATCAACTGGAACATTGGTCGTCATTTAAAGTTAATGTCCATATATACAACTCTCTCACTTTATATGTATGCACACACACACACGCACACACCCACCCACACACACACAAGCATGCACAGACACACACACAGACACACACACACAGACACACACACACAGACACACACACACACACACACACACACACACACACACACACACACACACACACACAGACACACACACACGCACACACACACACACACACACACACACATATATATATATATATACATATATATATATATAGGCACAGGTGTTTATCATATCGACAATGTCCTTACTAATTTATTAAATTCGTCTCTCCTGCAGACACAGACACAAACATACACACAAATATACACACATGTTCATACATATATTAGACCATGAAATTCATTCAGGCAAAATAAATTTGCTTCATCTAAAAGATTTGTCTGGGATTGGAGAAGTCTTGTAGTTAGGAGAACTAAAGTATTGGGTAAATAAGTAGGGAATAGGGAGCAGATGAGTCTATAAATTGCAGGTTGTTGGGATGAAGATGACAAGGTGCACACTGTGTTAGAGATGCTACAACTCAGAGAAGAATTTATAAAAATTGTAGGTGTTGTTGGCGACAATGTGGTTGTCTGTACGATTCCACCTTGTATATCGTCCGCACGCTTGTGTTTTCTTCTTTTCGAACTTGTCTTCTTTCTTTATATTTTCATATTTTTTCATTGTTTTCTTTCATTGTCGCAATACAATTTTTGTTTTTGTATTTTATCTCACCACGTCTATCTTCTTTGATTTGATTTTTTCATTCCATAATTTACTCCTACAAATGCAAAATTTATGGATGTTTTTATATATTTAACTATGACAGTACGTGCATACGGGCATATGTCATCTCTGAAAATGTGTATAATCACACCCGCTTCAACACTACACTTTATGACATATGTATATAAATTATTCTCTATTCTCTCGCTATGTATATATACGTCTATTTCGTTCTCTATTTTAGTAGACACCACTTTCATCAGTCCTTCACGAAGACCTCGGGTGAGCGTGAATATATTTTTTCAGTATAATCACAGTTCTAGATTAAAAGTGTAACTCCCAAGCATGTTTTGTTCTAAGTATACTGACAATGTCTTTTTGAGCCTGTCACCTTTTTGTCATTTACACATATACCCGCTCGCGAACACACACACACGCACACACACACACATATAAATATATAACATGTATTACTTTGGTAGATGTTCACAATTAAAAGAAGAGGTAGAAAAACAATATGATATGTATTACATTAGTTTATACTTTTATTAATATTAATTATTTGAAATGATTGTGCAAACTTATTAGATGATATTAATATATAAATGTGAATGATGGACTTGGGAAACAATGATATTTTTGCTGAAGTATTTATAAAAATATTAACACGCGATTCACAACAGAAATAAAATAACGTTACATTGTAAAAAATGTAATATACCTGTGCCCATGTTTCACCATACTTTCATACAAAAAATTAAAAGAAAGACATCTAATTAATTATCGAACGCAAAATTACATGGAAGCCAAACGATATTGTACTAAACATCCTAAGCAAAGACTGACTCTAATTACTTATCTTATACTAAAGAGTAATTTACTTTTTTAGTCAATAAAAATATCACCACTAAAATTTCGTAGTGTGAGATACGCTAAAGCTTGTAAAGCACAAAATCTTTGCCTTGATTAGGCCAGAAATGCTGCTGAAATTATATGGTTTCCAAACACTTCATCAGCTCAATTACCATTACATTATCATGATCAATATACATTGTAGATATGTATGAATTGTTGGAAATAGAACGAAGTACAATGGCTTCATGATTATATTTTACTAATGAAAAAAAAGACACCAAACATAAATATAATGCTGAAAAATTATGTTCTGCATTTAATCAGCATCTCAGAATGAAAATAAACTGCAATTCGTAACTTGTAGAAATATAAGATGCTTGTTCATTGCGTATACAACATATTTTCTCACAAAAAATATACAAATACATCATTGGCTGCAACAAAACATGAAAAGTGACAAGAAAACTAATAGAAACTGTGAATCTGATACAAGATATAATTATTTAAGGAATGTATATGGCGTGAATATCAACAGTGGTTATGTTACCCAACAACTGAAATTTGGAATAATATAAAGAGTGGTGAGTTCTTTTCTTCCTTCGTACCTCTCATTATATTGGTCAATTTTTGCCACTCTTTCGTGAGTGGTCTACACCGTCGGTTCATATTAATTTTTAATAGTAAGCAAATTATAAATCTTTGAAGAATTACATATAACATAGAATACAGAAATGTTGTTGGCTCGTTTCAGAAGTTCTCACTCTACAGAAAGTACAAGGTTTAAGAGCTTACTCTATTAATTTATATCATTGTTTAAAGCAATTCTTTTCCAGAATAAACCGCGAAAGTATCCTTTCTAAAATTGCAGTTACTATTCTAACTACAAAACCATTTAAGAAAAGAAATTACAGATGTAATTGT
Source organism: Octopus bimaculoides (assembly GCF_001194135.2). Taxonomy (NCBI): domain Eukaryota; kingdom Metazoa; phylum Mollusca; class Cephalopoda; order Octopoda; family Octopodidae; genus Octopus; species Octopus bimaculoides. The sequence continues at coordinate 27,013,548 of NC_068987.1, read as the reverse complement.
TAAGTGTTACAATATTTTTATCAAAAATATAATAAAACACATTAAATACATTTCAAGAATTGTATATTCATTTTTCTTCTATTTGTTCTGAAGGGAATTTTTCATCAAATTCAAATTATGTTATCTCCATTTAAAGTTCCCGAAAGGAAAATATATAAGTAAAAAATGTTTAAATATAAAAAGTATAAACGGAATTTAATTGTAAAGCTTCTGGCAACAACATTACGAGAGAACGAAGCATTGTCCTAGACACTTAACTGTCCGATTTGAAAATAAAATAGCAGAAAAGCGATTCCTTAAAAATTTTTGTGGAAAATAAACAAAAGTAAGAAACAGGAGTTAAAGCAAATAAAACAGTTATCGAGTATACGGAAAAGAAAAAGGTAATTTTAAATAGTCAACGTTTTTGCGTATTAATGACGGGACAACAACACATATAATGTATATGGTGTAGTGTGATGAAAATGATAGATTCCAGGAATTATGACAATAATGAATAGTTAGATAGCATACTATCGATAAATGAGATATTCGAGATATATCTATATGTCTATACATAGATACATACATACATACATACATACACACACACACAAACATACATACACACATGAATACATACATATGTTCGAAATGAGTGTTCTATAGTTTGGCAAAATCAAATGTGGGATTCAGCTAATGAGCAAACCCATCTCTGCACAAACTCTATTTGAAAGGCAAAGGTATATAGTGATCAAAAGCTGGATGTGATAACGGAAATTCTTGGAGTCAACTTTAGAACCCTTTCACAAATAATCACTGGTCATTATTAAACATATATTTTATACAATTCATTTTAGCGTTGAATATCTCAGATATTGGTAAACATCTTTTATCTGATCAATATAGTTAAAATATTTGATTTTTACACTTGAATTAGATTGACATATACTATTTACAGTTAGAAATCTTTGTAGCTCAATGGATGGTCTTTCATTCTTTAACTTTTACTTGTTTCAGACTTCGACCATACAGAGGCATCACCGTGAAGAACTTTTAACCAAATGAATCAACGTCAGTACTTAATTTTTTTTCCTTAGCCTGGTACTATTCTATCGATCACATTTGCCGAACTGCTAATTTACAGTAATTTACACAGCAACACCGGTCCTCAATCGGTGGTAGGACACACACACACATATACGACGTGATTCCTCTAGTTTCCCTCTACGAAATCCACTCACAAAGTATTGGTCGGCCCGAGGCTATCGTAGAAGACACTTGCCTAATGTGCCACTTGCCTAATGTGCTACTTGCCTAATGTGCCACACTTGCACGTAAAGAAATATGCCAGCAACCGGATGCCGAAACCCATGATAGTCAATGATAGTCAACATTTTTATATGTTATAAAATAAGTAAAAGTGGGGATTAACTGTAACTGATACAGCCCCTGACTAATCGTTCTTTAGTTTCTGCAAACATTAATTTTTAGTATATGTATACATACGACAGGTTTCTTTCAGTTTCCGTCTACCAAATTCACTCACAAAGCTTTGGTTGACCCGAGGCTGTAGTAGGAGGCACTTGCACAAGGTGCCACGCAGTGAGGCTGAACTCGGAGCCATGTGGTTGACAATCAAGCTTCTTACTACACAGTCACTCTTGGGTCTATGCATAATATTCTTTTACTCTCTTTTACTCTTTTACTTGTTTCAGTCATTTGATTGTGGACGTGCTGGAGCACCGCCTTTAGTCGAGCAAATCGACACCAGAACTTATTCTTTGGAAGCCTAGCACTTATTCTATCGGTCTCTTTTGCCGAACCGCTA
>NC_068987.1:27003749-27011728 GCF_001194135.2 Octopus bimaculoides | reverse complement strand
GCACTTATTCTATCGGTCTCTTTTGCCGAACCGCTAAGTTACGAGGACGTAAACACTCCAGCATCGGTTGTCAAGCGATGTTGGGGGGACAAACAATGACACACAAACATATACACACACATACACATATATACATATATACGACGGGCTTCTTTCCGTTTCCGTCTACCAAATCCACTCACAAGGCTTTGGTCGGCCTGAGGCTATAATAGAAGACACTTGCCTAAATTGCCACGCAGTGGGACTGAACCCAGAACCATGTGGTTGGTAGGCAAGCTACTTACCACACAGCCACTCCTATGTAGATTTGGTTTTTTATTTTGTTTCCACTGTTTAATTCTTACAGAGTGATATATTACTTTTGACTCGAATAAAGATAAATAAGCTATTGAGCCTACAATAAAATTACTTTAAAACAATTTCTTCTCATCGAATATCTGTTCGACATATATTACTGATGTTTTCTAGTCTCAAATTTCAATTATTAGAACGATATTCTTAGTTGTACACGTTTATGTTAATAGACAGAAAGAAGGCATACATCATCACAGATATTATTGTAACACAATTCCCTGTTTATGTAAAGAATAAACGTGCTTAAACCAATGTGTGTTTCAACAAATGAAAATCAGTTTATGATGTGAGGACACCAACTTCTTTACACATGATAATTCTTTCCTTCCGTTAAATATTATTTATACGCATTTCTTTATTAATTTACTAAAGAACTAATACATAATACCAAGTGGTTTTAAATACAGTATTTGCATTTGATGTGTCGCGATAAAAATTTCGGTCCAAATCGAAAATTTGAGCATTTTCATGTCATAATAATATTCGGAAGGAAAAATAAGTTACTGATATAATCAATTTTGACAACGAATAAGTCCTTTCAGACTTTGAAGCCAAATTAGAGGCAACGATATTAAATTGTGTGTTGCACTAAAATCTCTGTCATTAAACAAAAGTAAATGTTTTCTTTCTCTGATGATCATATCTTCTGAGTGCACAAGTCGATCGGCTATGAAATATTTCTATATTACTCGGTTATTAGTAATTCATTTCAACATAATAATTCCTATTTAAAACATAGTGAAATACACGAAGCTATCAATATTTTTAATCAAGCTATTTTGAGGTATTAATCTACGGAAAACGTGCAACATAATTTTGCAAAGCACATGTGTTTGATATTAAAATTAAACCTTGTTTTAATTTTAAATTTTTACTGACTGGAAACACCAAATTGACGAAATTAAGATATGATACATAAATGAAAGTCATTTCAAGTGGTTCTGAAGAAAAAATTGAGGAAATAACTAATCTGAAACAAAAATTTTAATTACGAGGGAGAAATCGTAAATCAATGAATCGACAAAGTCTAATACATGTGAATACTCTTCTGCAAATATTCTATACTTTTGTTTATACACCAAACCATTGATAGTTTTCTATACCTACATGTAATTTTCTGCCTAACAAATTTGTCTCTCATCTCTTTCTATATTGCGTATACGCAGGAAAAAGAGAGAGAGGTGGGGAGAAAGAAAGTGAATTGTCCACGAATCAATATGCATTTCCTTCTCTTCATCCGATGATATTTTCTCTGAAATGCTTTGAATATACATTCGTTTTAAGGAAGCCTTCCTACCTCCAACAACAAATTATCTCTTCAAACGATTTTGAACAGGCCTTTTCAAACGAACGTCAATTTCTTCGTGCACAATAGGAGTTATAGATTCACCATTAACAGTCGTCAATTTAAATGAAAGAAAAATTGCGATACTGACCCTGTCTACTCTTTGACACCAAAGGGGTAATTCGGACCTCCTTTAAATTTTCAAAAACCTTCAAAATATTTATCTATATTCTTTGAAAAAGAATGTTTAGGCCTTTCATACAAATTAAAGTGTCAGTCGAATTATCGAGCATTTGGTTGGAATTCTCTGCTGTCATTGCTTTAACTGGATCACTTTGGTACACCACCTTAAAATATTTCATTTTTCCTTACATTTCAAAGAAATGTGTTAAAATTTTACCGCATGTTCATCAACAATCATCAGTCTGGAAGAGAATAAAAACTGAATACTCATTTCTCAATCTTGTCAATATATTTGAAAGATCGATGGTTCAAAGTGGGTCCATCCCTAATCCGGTTGATAACCTTCACATAAGCATGAAGAAAATTCCTACAGTAAGGAAGGAATTCTTTTGATGCCAAAGCATACTCATGAAGAAAGTAATAGATAAATTGCAAATCTAGAATCCATTCGTATTGTTTCAGGGGAACTAGGATTATATCCAAGCACTGCAGATACCTAAGTCAGAACGCACAAAACACCAGTTCCTTACATATCTAAAGAATTTCTCTCATATCACTCTCTTGCAGTTGAGCGTGTTTTGATATCTTAACAAATCATGAAATATTCTTTCAGAGAACTGTCATTGATATATCTTACTACTGACATGAATTTCTTACAACAGGACATAACAATTAACTTACTTGGTAGAAGAAATATTTTCGATTGACGAGTTCTTATAACTGAATTGGTTTGTTACAAATTATTTTCATTTCGATATAATTCTGCTTTTAATGACAGTTGTTTGAGCGTGACACCTACTTTAATTCTCTATAGCTACCATTTTCAATGTCTATGGATTGAAGGAATGCAGTGAAAACCAAATTTAGAAAAGTTCCTCTAGAATCAAAGATGAGCACTTTTCAATGCCAGTTACCCGACGTCAAGCCACTCAATATTAATTTTGTCATGCTTGACCTTTAAATTGATTTCAGTTGGGAAACATAAATTATGTATATATGTAAGAAGCTTGCTTCCCAACCACATGGTTCCGAACTTAGTCCCACTGCGTAGCACCTTGCGCAGATGCTTTCTATTATAGTCTCCTGCTGACCAAACTTCTTAGTGGGTTTGGTAGAGAGGAACCTGAAAGACCGTATATATATATATGGGATATGTGAGGGTGTTACAGAGAATCTCGTCATAGCAGTGAGCACATAGACAGATCACACCAAATATGTAAGAATAGGAGCAAGGGCCCTATAAAATCGGGCTTAAATGATACGGTATAGAGTCCAATGATAGCATTAGCGTAAGGGTTGCTATAGCATATGTGTGTATATATATATATATATATATATATATATATATGTGTATGTATATGTATATATATATATATGTATATATATATGTATATGTATATGTGTGTGTGTATGTGTATATATACATGCTAAATTATAAGACAAAGTTAGGTCATGAAATTAGGTGGACTGATGCATAAAATACAAGTGGAAGTTTGGAGATGCACTTGACCCTTAGTGGCATTAGAAAATTAAGTTAGATTACAATAGATATTTGACTATAACCGGGAAGGCACTGTAGCATTAATTTAAGGAAGGGATTATTATATTTAATGGGTCAGTTAAAAATATCTCACTTCGAACCGCAAATTATCTATTAATAGGAGTTAACTTGTAATAGTGAAGACCAACCCTAGGTTGCGGCACTATAATCTGGGCAGCTTATAAGGGTAGATTGTATAAGTTGTAATATAGGATTATTATTAATAATAAGAAGAAGAAGAACAACAACAACAACAATAACAATAATAATAATAGTAGTAGAAGAGTCTGTGAGGGCACACAATAGTAAGTATGAAAGCAGACCACATAGAAAGAATTAAATTAAAGATGTAAGCGGCGGTTGGGAATTTGCTACTCAAACCTAGGAACAACTCAGTATAGATTGAATATAAAGAAGAGAAGTAGAACGGGTGGTACAGTACAGTACAATACAGCCCATTGTTAGATCTCAAAACAGAATATAAGTGCATGACTCAACCATGATAAGGGTAGATATTAAATTAAAATAAGAACTGGGAATAAGATAACAAACTGGGGATTTAAGTAAGAAGAGATGAGGTTTAAATCTTAGTATAAAACCCATAGAATATAATGGTAATAGCAAATAATGATAATATATTGAAATATTATTGAATATATCACTGATGGTGCTTGAAAAGATTCATAGGAGCAATGATTTCTGGATAAAATTCTCTTAGCTCAATAATGAGACACAGTATTAATGTAAAATAAAACAATAGCAATGATAGCCTCCCAGGGGCAACAAAAATAATCTACCTATCTTGAATAATCAATGTTGCTGTGCCTGTGTTTTTCACCACACCATCACTTGAGAACCGATGTTGGTGTCTTTACGTCCCCGTTACTTGGCGGACCGGCAAAAGGAACCGATCGAATAAGTACTAGGTGTACAAACAATAGGTGCTGGTGAAGACTTCTTCGACTAAAAAACCCTTAAAGGAGTTTCTCCAGCATGTTTGCAGTCAAATGACTGAAACAAGTAAAAGAATTAAAGAAAATGAAAGCAAGCGTACATATTACTCTATTATCTTCCTAGTGAGAGGATGAAGGATTAATCTTGAAACCGAAAGAGAAAAACACGAGTAAATTTACCTTTTCACAAAGGGCATATTGACAAATTTTGTTTAAACAATGCAAGCGATAAAATAATAAAATAATTTATTTGTGATATAGGACAAATCTGTAGGAGTTCAAAATATTAACTTGCCTTCAAATTTGAAATGTTTACCCATTACATTTTTATTCACTCTCACATGTGCAGCAGATCAAATGTACGAGGGGGTGTTGAAAAGTTCCTGACGTGTGGTGCCTGACTGGAGATAAAATATTTCAAGTTCTTTTACAAGAATTAGGAAAACAGGAGTACCGTTGTGAATCTGAGAGGGAAATATCTTGAATACGACCATAATTAACCGATCCTCCTGCATTTCTTTTACCCAATGTCAGAAATGTTTCTGCACTCCCTCGTTGAACTTAACGCACTCACCGCACAAATACATAGGCTCAAACTCACGTTCACCGTTTATATCACGTTTTCGCTTGTTATACACATAACTAAATTCTATGCAACAAAAGGCTTAGACCTTCCATGAACATCTTGCCCGCATTTACCAATATGTCGTTCAACAGAGACATTCTCTTCCTAAGCTGACCTTGGTCCACTCACTTGCGAACTGTTATTTTCTATCTCTCTCTTTCTCCTTTTTACTCTCTTACTTGCGTTCTCTTTCTTTCTCTTAGGTAAACCTCATTATTTTCCGAACGTAAAGATATGATGACTATGAAGTCATAAGAGCTAATTCGCATCCATAGAGAGAACATTATCACATAAACTGTTATTGGAACCATCAGAAATATTTCGTTCATTCTATTCTTAAATGAATTAATTTCGTCGTAACTCAGCCGACCTGGTGAGAGCTTTTAATATTATGAACACAAAGATTATGATTAATAGGCCGACATTATTCCTTCGTTTCCTACTTTACACTTCCTTCTCTTGATATTTCAACTATTCATCTAATAAGAGTAAAAACCTTCATTTCATTTCCTTGCATTTTACTGACAGTAAATGTCCATTGCAAAATGTTTCACTGCATTGTTGCAGCTTAGTAGATTTTTCGATACGATGCAAATCAATTCAGGGATAGTGCTTCAAAGGCAATCATATTTAGTAGTCTATCGTCTTGCATCAGTAGATTTAGCTGAATCATTTAAGATATTAATCACTTTACAGGAAGTAAAGCAACCAGTGCAAAAAAATTTACCCTTGAACTAAAATTTACGCTGTTTTTACCGTGTAAAATATAACTAAATATTTTTGAGCGAAAAGTATTATCCTTAACTAGAGTGCAAGCCAAAAACATGCAGAAATAGCAAAGACACTAAAATATCTAAAATAAATGTCAGGATGACATAACAAACCGAACACAATCGTTTTGGTTTGGTGTATTCTATTTATATTCCATATATAATGTTCTATAATTACAATATGTGCATTAAAAAATATTCCTCTGAATTTTCTCAGTATCATGGGGGATTGTGTGTATTTTTACCTACAGTTTAAGGGTTAAGTATAACTTGCGACTAAACTTAGCAGTTGGAATTAAATTTTCACTTTTTTTTATTTTGGATATGATTCACATTATAATTCTGCTCCATTTTCGTTTCATTAGCGAGTTTTAGCGATACTGCTTTAGGACATCAAATTTTCAGTTTGAATCATATGTCATTTTAACATTATATTTTTATAAATTTAGTGACGTTGCTCTGGGAGATGTTTAAATTTTTAGGTATTTCAATAAGTGTCTGATTTGCTCTCCGGCTGACGATATTCAATTGGGCTCAAATCGCTTTAGAAATCTCAGATAATAAAAAAAAAATCTTTTTTTTTTCAGGGTACAGTATCTATTATTTCTGTTTCACTTTCTACAACTTTTATGAATTTAAGAATACAGTATTATCTATTGATACAAAAGTATGTTTCAACAAATATGACGGTGATTGGTGTATCATTCATGAATAAATTTTCCATGTATTATTTTCAAACAATCGGCTGAACTGCAAAACGGAAAAAAAAAATTATAATAACAGTATAAATATTTTCTGTATACTTTGATGTTTAACTTTTTATTCTCGAGAAAAAACATTTCATCAATGCAACTCAGGAGGATATAGAGAATTTAAGTAATACACTGCAAGTCAGCCGTTAAATGGCAACATAAAGCATAATTATGTCTCAAAAGACTCGTACGGTAGTTTACACTTACCAAATACCTATATTCTTAGTCTTGTTATCAATAAATACTGTGCTCTCATTTACGTAGGCTGTAAATATTAGCTGTAAGACCATCAATTAATGTGACCCGAGGTTTAAATGTTTAACTTCAAGGCTGTCTGTACTAATCTTAAACATCCTTATTTCTATTTCCGTCTTAAATTGAGTCTATGAATATCACTGCTTCTGTTGAAGATTGCTGAAAATGGTAGTTCGTTTCGGATATTAAATATATACAGATTTATTTATTTCACAAAGTTTATATATACATACAAGTACATATATATATATATATATATATATATATATATATATATATATATACATACTTACATATATACACACATACATACATACATACATACATACAGGATGCGGTGAATAAACTGTCGTGTAAATTACGCAAAAATGAAAATAACACTTTTCATCTTAACAGACAGCTTTACTAAAATTATGCAAAAACATCTTACTAAACAGTGAGATATATCATATCTTAGTACAGAGTAAATATACTATCTTACTAACGAGTAAATCTATTCAATAAAATCGCCACTGGCTTCAACCATGGGCCCCAGACGACCTTGGAATCTCCTGCAACTCTTCTGGACGGCCTCCTTGTTTAAGTTGGTGAAAGCTGCCATGATCCTTGATTTCAGTTCATCTTTGGTGTTACAAGGTTTGTTGGTCTCTCGCTCAACTTCGCCCCGCACATAGTAATCAAGAGAGTTGCAGTCTGGCGAGTTAGGTGGCCAGATGTTAGGGATAATATGGTCGCAAAAATTGTCTGACAGTCAGGACTGGGTTCTCCTGCTTGTGTGGCAAGGTGTAGAGTCCTGTTGCCAGACATAGGATTTTCCAGCAGCCACCCTCTTGTCTGAGGGCAGCATTACCTTTTCCAGATATTTAATGTGGGCCTTCGTGTGGGAAGATGAATGGAGGCATAACGTTGCGATCACTAATCATCACTACAAAAATCATGAAGCTGACTGGATGTTTGATTTTTATCACTTTCGGTACATTCATTTCTGTGATTTGTTTCGTCATTACACAATCAGCGGAGCACAAATACACCATTCGCACATCTTCACGCTGTTCGTATGTTTCACCACCTTGCAACATTGCATTTCCTTTATAAACATCATGCAAACAGTTCTTCCATCAAAGAAAACATTTGTTGGCATTCGTGCAACTGTCTGTAGCAATAACCACCTCCCTTATTGCACTGGCTACGCTGCTCTCAGAATCTCTGTCTCCATGGTAACTGAATGGAACTATCTTTACGGAATCTAAGCTAATTACGTT
>NC_068987.1:26993678-27003537 GCF_001194135.2 Octopus bimaculoides | reverse complement strand
ATATATATATATATATATATATATAGTGGAGGCGCAATGGCAGTGGTTAGAGCAGCGCACTCGCGGTCGGAGGATCGTGGTCTCGATGTATGTAGTATGTAGTATCTTGCAAGTCTCTTTTGTGTCTAAAGGGACATATAACTGTTCCCAGATATATTTCACTTCGTGATCCAGTCAATCCAGTGGAATATACAACTCACGCTTGCAACCTAAGTTTCAGACTATGCACACCTGCCACCGATCTGAATATTCATCTCGGAGGTCCTAAGAGCAAGATGGAAACCTCTGTTGACAACGAGGAAACCCAGAGAGACAGCTATCATCTGTGAAAATGAAGTAATCACTTTATACACACATACCTCTATTTATATAATTTATATACGCATATACTTTTACATTTAGACATTCACATATTATCTTATTTTATATGTAGCGTGTTTCGTTTTGTAATAAAATTTTTATTTATTATTTTTTCGGGGGAAATCTAATATAAAAATGGTGTTTCTTGAGTGGATTTGGCTGGAAATTTCACTTGCAACTTATGTCATAGCTTTATATGTGACAACATCACCAGATCTCAGTCTGCACCGCATTATTACTCACACAAAAGCGAATGTTATTATTCACCTATTAATACGTCTCTCCAAATACCTTATTCATGTTTCATTTTCTACTTCATTCAATTTATTTACCATTTTATTTAGTTATTTATTTATTGGATTATCTCGACTCCACATCTACTAATTGACAAATTTCTTTTCTACTTCCATTTCATATTCATTACATTTTTTTTTGCATTTCACCTCAATAATTGCAGTAGTCATTTCCTAAACTATGTCATCATCTGTAATACTCATTTTATACACTACTACAAAACAGGCCTGCGATCCAAAAAGTGTTGAGAAGTTGATGTGTTTTTACCTGCTGGTTAAAAAAATTCACAAAGAAATTATCTCACCTCGTACAGTTTTTTCACAAAATCGAGTATTGCACTTAATTATTATTCTTGAATTCCATAATTGTTTATTTTGCTATTAATTGCCATATTGAAATCGATGATACCAGTATAAATAAAAGGCAAATTTTTAAAAGTAAGCAGGACAACGGTTACACTGCTTCAGCTAAGCTACACAGAGAGGTGACTGCGTTCCTGTAGCTATAATAACCCGCAAGCACTGAGGAGAGAGGAGAAAAAATGCACTTTACAAGGTTAAGTTGCTTTGGTTAAAACATATCTTTCTTTATATCAGTTATTTTCTCATGCCCAGTTTTCATCGTATACATGCTACATACATTGTTTTGTAGTATATGTTGCATCTCAATGCTTTTTAATGATAAACAACCTTGTACGAGTTTGTGTCCCGGAGGGTAACTTTTTAGGTGCAATACCATGGTCATTCATGACTGAAGTGGGCGTTTACTCTCACAAGGTAAATCAAATATATGTCCTTAAAAATGTCCCCTCATTTATTTTTTACAGATCTGCACAACATTTGAACAAAGATTGTCTTCTAGAAGATGTGCAGTAAGAGGCGAGTTTATGAATAAGAAACGTCAGAGAAACATTACTGAATTGCTCATTGTACCATGCCTAATTTGGAATGAAATTAGAAGACCAAGAGAAGAAGTGTGCTTTCCATATGGCCTACATTGTTTGTGTTAAGAATGAAGACAATGGAGAAAATCAACAAAGTAGTTGTTTCATATATATATAGGTCTTTTCGTTTTGGAGGGAGCCTAAAAATCAGTGATGAAGACTTCTTTTACTCATGTGATGTACAAAGACACGATTCAATATGATAGCCAACTACTACTGGATGTTGCAAAAATGACCATCAAATGCTCGCTAGCAAATAGTTCCGGCGTAATTTTCAAATGAGGGGAGATTTGGGTTGCTGAATCTAAAAATGAACAGAACATTTGTAAAAATCTATTTTCTCACTTTTCAATTTCATGTGTGCCATTTTATTTTACTGAATAAAGTAACACATTCATTTATATTTAGTTTCATTTTGTTGCGGCACTTAGAAATTTCTGAGATTATTTTTATTTTTTCACTTTCATATTAATTTTCCTCTCTCTCTCCCAGGGTTTGGCAAATATCTACAATAGACAAGCGTCCTAATTAGTCGTTTGATAGATCGAGTGATTTATTAGTTTCTAATTTTCTTCAGGCCACTGAAATTAAATGTATCAGCGAGGTCAGTGGAAAGACAGAAGAGCTAACATCTGCACCAACAACAGCAGCAGCAGTAGCAGCAGTAGCAGCAATAGTATTAGTAGTAGTAGTAGGAGGAGGAGGAGGAAGAGGACCATCAGCAGCAAGAGCAGCATACAGGCCTTTTTGTGCTCATGGAAAATATCAAATTTCCTTCCACCGAGACGTATCGACAGCGGTACATACTTATACTAAACAAACAAAGAAGCTTTGTGCTGAATATGTGCATCCATTTGCTTTGCACCGTTGTTATTTTCCAGTAAACTTAGATATTATTTAATTATTGTTATATCGTTAAAAAGATTAACAAAATTTAGAGCGACGGAATTCAAAAGACAAACGACTGTAAAACTTTGTAATTATACTGAAGTGAATATAATCATGTTACACTGAAAATAGAAATAAATCAAATATTTAAACAAGAAATAAAAAAAAAATCAAGAAGAGTTTTAGGAAGGTTTGCAATGTAAATGATGAATGAAATATCCACCTATTATTTCACAATCCATCTTTTATAAGGCTACTGTTAACTGTGAGTTACCGTCTTTTCTTGAGAAACTTTTTTTTTTCTTTTTTCTCATTTTAAAATCAAATATTGTTTTGGTATAAGCGGGCAGTAATATTGATTGTCAGCAGAGTCAACAAAAACATCAATTTTCGGCTGAAATTGGATATATCTGTCCGGAATATATATTAGCAAAATTCATTCTTTCTTCTTTACACAGGCGCAGAGTAATCAAACGACAATAACAAAGCATTAAAAGATCATAAGACTAACTTGTAAAAAAAATTCCGACACGTGTTTCATCTTACATATTTTCTTTGTTTTTACATTTTTTTCTTTCACTTTACAAATTAATTATTACATAAGAGGATGCGCTGATTCAAGATAAGATAGTCATTATAGTCACTGATGAATGCATCAGTCAATTATAGAAATATATCGCAAGCAAGTCAAAATTAATCATATTTTTCTACAAGGTATTGTATACACGAGTAGTTTTAATTAACTCTTTGATTGTAGTTCTTTAAATAACCAAATGTAATCATAGCTTTTTTATAATAATAATGTAAGTCTAGTCTTCTTCAAAGTATTAACACTAATGGATTGATTGCTAGCAAGATGTTTATATATTTTACAATTCAGACACTCATTATTATAGATAATGCTTTTCATAAACATCATATTAAATGTTTGCACCTAATATAAAACAGGTATTTTATTGTATATTTATCATAATGCCAATAAGTTCAAGAATCTTTAACTATGGGTACGTTAAATCTAATTATAATTAGCATCTAAGGCTGTATACTTCGCTTAATTATTTTAACTTTTACATGAGACAGGAAGTCAACAAAAAGCATCTGGTTTTGATATGACGCATTAGGTTGTCACTTAATTTTGGTTATGATGGCGATTATCATGTTGTTTATAGTTGCCAATGGTTTTTCGTTTTAATGAGAACGAGATATAGTTCTCCTTATGAACAAGACAAAATATGTTAGCAAGTTGTGTATAATAACAAATAACTCAAGAATTTGCTCTTTTGTCTTCTTTTATTCAGAACATTTGTAAGGAAAATAGATGCTCTCTAGGCAGAGTTTAGCCTTCGAAATCCTTCATTGTATACACAAGTGTTTCTCAAACTTTTCACAGTGGTTCCCAACAGGGGTTCCCAAATCTTTTATTTAAACGAGTTTTCCTACGGAGCCCTTTTAATATGCTTATCCTTATGTGTGTATATGTGTTTGTTTATGTGTGAAACTTTGAATTTATTTCACGAACTCCCTGTACTACCTTTGTGGAGCACCAATAATCAGCGGACCCCAGCTTGGGAGCCACTGGTAGAGAGGCTAGCGATTTACGGTCTCAGCTCGTTTCTCTCTACAATCGCTTGATAAAACTTTAAATTTCATTCTGGTGTTATAGATGCTACATGCAACATCTTATAATAATTCTGTTCGGCATTACGTTACTTAGCCCGTTGTTAACGCGTTCACGTGATTAGAGAAACATGGGAGAGAGAAGCGTCCATGACATGAGGTACAAGAAATGTTATTTTAACGCTTTCACGTGATTAGTTCAAGGAGAAAGTAAAATGGGAGAGGAGAAGAGGATAAAGCGAAGAGTGAAGCTGAAAGAGGAAGAGAGAAAAACAGGGAGAGTGAAGCGTCCATGACGTGAGGTAGGGAGAACGTAGTATTTATTACGTGGTTAAAAAAGTTAATTGAATGTTGAGGAGGAGCGTTAAAAATACAATTTTAGCAGAGAGGTGATGTTCTGGGGGTGAGTTTAAAGAAAGGCACAGAGAGAGAGAGGGGAGGAAGAAAGACGGGAGAGGAGGGAGAGAGGAGGAATCAAGATGGGAGAGGAGGGAGAGAGGAGGAAGAAAGATGGGAGAGGAGGAAGAAAGATGGGAGAGGAGGAAGAAAGACGGGAGAGGAGGGAGAGAGGAGGAAGAAAGATGGGAGAGGAGGGAGAGAGAGTGGGTGAGAGTAGGCGTGAGATAGATGATGATGGTGGTGATGGTGGTGGAGATGGAGGAGGTGGTGGTGATCGTATATGCTTTTTTTAATTGAAGTTTTTTTATATCACCTACCCTTTAACGCATGCACATAAATGCAATTCCGTGAGATATTGACGCCAATTTACGTGGCAGATGCATGCAATTTAAGTAAAGGTTGTAGCATAGGTACAGGATATTGTGTTTCTTTATGAGAAAAATAGGAAAATGAGACTGAATATTTATTTTATGAGTGCTATAAAATCCTGCACAAAGTATATAGAGTGTATATATAAAGTGCATTAAGTAATCATCGTATTCCAATTTCATTCACTTTTCAATGAGTAACAATTGAGCGACTGTCTTTCCATACTGACTCAACATAGCCTACGCTTTCAGATTTTTTGGACAAAGTTTTCAGAAATAACTTACTAGGTTTACCACTAATTCCGTGAAATATTTACAGTCCTGTTAATATATTCATTATAACTTGAGCAGAAATTACACTTTTGAATTATAAACTAGATTTTTCTTAATTTTCATACATTTCAACGGAGAATGTAGTAGATCTAATGAATCTCATTATTTGACTGATATTCAAGTTTTGGACATCTAGAAAGGAAAAAAGATGAAGTCGAACACGAAAGAATTTGAACTGTAACTTCAGGGTTGTAAATGTTTTAATTACATAACCGCTGGAAAAGGTGTAAGTGCCATGACTCTACAAGATGTGACGGAGAAGGATGAAATTACTGTCACATTACAGGGCTATCCTTGACGCTTGCAATAGGAAGAGTGAGAGAGAGAGAGAGTGAGAGAGAGAGAGAGAGAGAGAGAGAGAGATAGAGAGAGAGAGAGAGACGGGAAGATGCCACTAAAGGCATTCAATGACAAGGCAATGTTATCTAACCGGACGATAAGTGAACTCTACCACAAAAATAAGTACAATCCGAACAATAGGATACCCCATATTTTCTGTTTGCCATAATTCCTTTACAATTTTGTGGTCACATCTAAGCTACAGTAGAAAATATTTTCCTGGAGTGTAGCATAAAGTACTTGAACCCGAAATTTTGTAGTTTTGAGGTGAACGCTTCATTGACGCATCCATGTCACTGACTTGATTATATATCTCAAGATGTTTACTGTAATACTCTAAAGATGCTACGAGTCAACAGCAACCGTAGTAATGGTATTCGTCTTTTATGTTAGTACTTATTATAACATCCTCACAAATATTGAGAAAACTTCAAACCCAATGAACATGAGGATAGTGATGTAATAAAAAAAAAAGATACTAAAAATTATATAAATTTAGTAAATTTGCTTTAAACAAAAATACTATAATGAAACAAATAGCACATGAGATTTATTTAATTTCTATGTTGAAACTTTGATAAATTTTTGGGAGCAAGTTTGATGGTTTTCATAAAGAATTAACACATTCTGCGATTTTGTATGTTTTTCTATATTCGAGATTAAACTTCCGATATATCTATATTGCATGGTGTTTTGAAGGCACAATGTTCTTCTAAAACTATCACACCTTTTAATCTAACGCTGCAGATATTTCTCCAGCAGGTAATGGTTATATCATATACCTTAAAGCAAATCAACACAATTGTTATTCATAACTCTCGTATTAGTTCACTCAGAAGCCATTTATGAACCTAGTTGCTTTCATTATTGTTATACATATTGTAATCACACTTTTATAGCTGTGATTCTTAAATACAAGAAGACTTTTTAAAGATATTAATAACCAATGTGTTTACTTAATTAATATATTTGCACCTAAATCATGATAACATGCTAAAATCATTACAGTAAAGAATTTTATATACATGTTCCCGTTGAATATGTAAGAAAACGAAACATATAATTTTGTCTGCTAAAAAAAGAAAAATATCTCCCTGTAGTTGAAACACAAACTCGATTTAGAGTAGAGACAGACCTATTTATTTTTAACCGCTTTCACCAAAGAAATATCACTTTTACTTGTCCGTCTATGAAAAGATATAGTTTTCAACGTCAATTGGCAAGACAAAGTACTATATTTATATGGAACTTAATCCGTGTTTCCATTTACACAATTAAGAATGTAAAGTTTATATTACTTCTACTTCCTTATTGCTGTATGTAAACTGGGCTTTTGGTATAGCTATACACCTGTAGGGCAATACCATCAGTTATTTTCCGTATAGTCTTCACTTGAATTATAGACAGCATTCGGATGATTATAAAAGATAAATATTTATTTTCATTCTGATATATGGGAAAAGAGTTCGAAGAAATTTTTTCTTAATCTATCAAAGATATATTTTTCATTTCATTATTTTGTTAATAAAAAAAAAAAACAAACATGAAAGCGGCGTTATAAAAGAATTTTGAAATTTCTGAGAAGTATATATTCATTTTATAGAGGATATAATAAATTGAATAAATTGAATTCAATAGTAACCAAAATTGTATAAAGAAAAATAATTATATTTTATAATTGGTCCAAGAGTTCTTCAGTTGGTTGTATTAATCATGATTTTTCGATGAAAGATTTCGTACTCGAAATACTATCAGAAGCCATGACCTCATGCGGAAGAAGTTTATGCTACAAAAGTAGCGATAGCTTGGAAGATAAATGTCAACTGACAGTTATGAAATAGCGTTTGATATTTCTTCCGTATATCATCAATCACATCAGTATAAAAGGTAAAAGACGTATGAAATCAGTTCTAATAGGAAAAATAGTGATTGTATAAATCAATTATAAATGATTGTATTTGATCTGGTTAATAATCGGTTTACTTTAAAGTTTAACGCTAATTGTTTACTGATAAACATATACATTATTAATAGACCAAATAACCGTCTTTTATATATAAGATATGTAGAAGCTGTGTTGCTTCTTGTCATATTATAATCCATTCCATTGAATTTACTCAAGCAAAATAACATTGAACTTAACTGAAATTGTATAGAGGTATTTTATTTATTTTTTTAATGTTTCACACAGAAAACCTACACTTTTTAAGGATCAGTTTTCTCACTATGTGTAGTACTTTTATTATTATTTATTTATTTATAATCCCTTCTGATGCCGAATTTACATCATTTCACCACAGAGTATCTAGAGCAAATATAATTGTCATTTTGTGTGGAGAGCTTTTTACTATCTCTGTGTCTCCAAACATTTTAAGAAACCCAAATTTCTTTAAGTTGAGTGTAGATTACACACACTTTCTATTCCCTTCGTTATATAACTCTGTTGATACATAAACATAAGTATCTCTAAGTATGTATCTTGCTAAATACCTTATCTTCAGATAAGAACAGTGTCTTACAAATATTTTACGTTAGGCTCATTGATAGCGCATTAGCAGCAGCAAATAGATCTAACTGAGTTTATATGCTTATACGCTTGCTTACATCTATGTTTCTTTCTCTAATTATTCGAGTTCTTACAAATATCCATCACTACAATATAAGTAACAACAGAAATCTGAATTTTAGACTTGTGTTTGACAAATTATACCACTTCGTTTTGAGAATACATTTGTAAAGTGCCTGGCAGCAAATCAAGTTCTTTACCTTAAAACCCAATCATTTCTGGATTGTCATTAATATTTAATTATATAGCCATAAGCACGAATAAGGTATTGTATTAATGTAATTTTATTATCAGGACAGAGAAGATTCCGGTTTCTGAACATCTGTCTACAGATATTCTCTTTCTGGTTTTAGAAAAAATGTTCGCATTCATACACCTATGACATCATTGAACCCACAGGAATGTTCTATATGTCCCGTTAAATTATATTGAGAGTGTTGTTTGCATTTTGCAATAGATTTGATGGGAAAGTGGCAATTTCTGTGGATATCTATGTATGTGTGTATATATGCATTCAACAACAGGAGTATTCTATGTCTATTTATCGCAGGACAGCTTTCTATAAGGATAACCTTATACATTCCTAGTGTAACTTCGACCTGCTATCAGGGTTATCCTTTTAAAATTCATCAGCAAGCTCTGGATGTGCATAAACCTATTCCAAAGGCATGGCACATGCAATAACAACAGTTATACCAAAAATTGAGTACTCATATGGCGATGATTGTAGTAATATCATCACATTTAAACGGACAGTCGGGAAAGTAGGAATTTCAGGTATGTTGCGATACTACTATCAATGACACTTTAATATCAGGTGTATGATGGAATAGGAAAGATATTGATATAGTCTTGTGGATAACAAGAAAACGTTCGATTTTCTTTCCAATTCGAGGAACCTGGAAAGCCTTGCAACTTCTACAGAGATCATAATCAAAACTATAATCAAATTGGCTCTGTCCTGGATCATAATCCTGATGTTTGAAAGAGATAATCTCTCTGGTGGCATTTATACTTGATCTAAATTGCTCTTCTATTAGTTGAGAAGATCTGAAGGCTACGTGATTAGAAAACTAGCTCAGAAAAGAAGCATCTACATAAAAGATAACATGTATTTGGTCGACATGAAGGAATATACCATACATACGAATGGTGCAAAATAGTGTATTGATCTATTTACGGCATTCTCAAAGGATGACCGAAAGAAATTCGCCAGAAGAAATGATTCCCCATGAATGTAAATCATGAGAAATGTAGCAACAAGTCAATTAATTAATGTTCCGATATGCCAAAACGATTGCTGTACACACCTAGGAATATACGAACATATATACTATTTCGCACTTTTAGCATGGAACATGTAAGCAGAGAATATAACACTCTGATAAAAGATAATCTTCAAAGATTTGTCCCTCCAAAACGGCAAGCGCCAAAATATTTGCTGTACAGATACACAAAACAGTATTCGGGATTCATGAATTATTAATTAGTGACACAAAAATATCCTTAACAAAAGTGAGATGAAAACTGCTTCTAGCTGTCCAGCTTGATTTCATTTGCAACTTAGGTGTATGTTAAAATTTGAACGACATTTAAATTCACACCTCTCGAGGAAATAGACTATGAAAGGTGGATAATAAATAAGAATTGCTGAATTCGCGTTCACTCATTTGTGTGTGTGTGTTTGTGTGTGTGTGTGTATGTATGTATGTATGTATGCATGTATATATGTATATATATATATATATATAT
>NC_068987.1:26987025-26993468 GCF_001194135.2 Octopus bimaculoides | reverse complement strand
ATATATACATACTAATATTTTTGCTACTATAACATGGCGGTTCTATACAGGAAGATGTAACTACATTTTAACCCCAGGAAAACATCTTTCGCAGCTGCTTAATGACACATAGCTTGTGTTTGATATTGTGTGAGTAAGGGAGCCAAACACATCCCTCCAGCTTGGCAAGACTAGTAGACCATGGTTTCTGGGTCTTTATCCGTCACCTTTACAGGATACCGGCCATCTCGAGATGGCAGTCATTCGTCTACTCACAATATATAAACAGAGAAGTGGCAGACACCTGAATAAATTAGATTTGACTCGTATATACGTGTGAATGTATCTATATATACGTGTGGACTTGTATTATTCGTATGGGCATGTATAAATATCTGCATTTAAGTATTAAGAGATATATTATACTAAAAATTGCAAATGGGTTATATATCTCTAAGCTAGAAATCGATTTATAATTAACCCTTGAGTGCAAGATGTGGTTTTTAGCACCATATGGCGTTTGTCTCTGGCATGTTGGTGCTGATTATCAGCAACCTTTCTATAATCAGATCCATAATATTATATATATCGACCATATGTGTATAAATGTAAGCAAACACATCTTTTTTTTTTATTTATTAGAAGCGTCGAAATACGTATTGTACAATACAGATATGATTTTTGGTTTCGAACGCAGAATTGCCGTCAGAACGGCGGAAATACTGGGTTTATTATCCGTACAAAACGGGAAACAACCAGCCATGAGACTCGAACCCATGGCTGTTTGTTCACAAGTTATTGTATCATACAACACACACACAAACACACACACACACACACTTATATATATATATATATATATATAATGGTGAACAATTATAATGAGTGCTGGACTCCGCATTTGTGGATAAAATTTATTTACTTCTGTATTAAGGCTACCATTTGTTTCATGTTAAGAAAAATATCTTAATATCTGAAAATTTTTTCAAACCGATGACATAGAGAAATAATCTTCGTCTCCATTTTGAATGTGTTCATCGCCCTTAGTTTGGCGTTATGCTTTGACCACTGCTAAGAGCAGTAATCCAGACGGGTGAGAACCAAAGACCCTCCACAGTGTCAACATGATTTCTTGGTCTCTTTTCTTGAAGGACCGTAGTATCCATCTTACCAGTCGTCTACGGTTTGTTGTCATCTTATTATTGTGCATATGAAATTATGTATCATTACACATACTGAACCCCAAGTCTCTGTATGTGGCTCTAGGATTACAGTGCCTTCAGATCTTCTATATGCTAGTCGTGCTGCCTTTGTGAGGTTATAGTGAAGTGCAGGAAATTTTCCAGACTTAAACTGCATGTTTATCTCACTTAGGCCTCCCTTATTTATCTCATTTAAGTCCCACTTGTTTATATCTTTCAGGTCCCACTGTAAAATTGCAGCATCATTAGGTGTTTTATTTTGTATCATCGTAGTAGCTAGTGTCAGTGGCTGTCTGAGTAACTATGTACATGTCTAAAAGAGCTACTATAACCAGTAATGGCCCCAAGACAGTTCCATGGGGACGCCATTCCGTATTTATGTTCCATCCGAGTGGCCACTTTTGGCTGCAACTGCCTAACTTCTATCTCTGAGGAAGTCATGCAGGCGTTCTTCCAGTTTACCAGCTATATCAAGTGCTCACAGCTTGAGATATCATTCAGAGATCCAAATTATCAAAGGACTTTGCGACATCAAGATATACCATTCTGACATCTGAATGGTCATACAGCTGTTTTAAGACTTAATTATAGTACCGTAACAGCCGTGTGAGGCAGCTTCTCCCTTGACGGAAGCCTTCCCGTATATTGTTTAAAACGTCATTTGCTTCTAGGAACGTTATCAGTTTTTTCTCACGATTTGTTGCATGTCTTTACTGAAAATTTTGGCCTATCCCTTGGTTTATTTTGAAGGCTATCATCTCCTGAACGAGAGCTTTGTATCCATTTTGAACAGTTCTGATCTCAACAAATCAATTACCAAAGGCCCGCTTGATATTCCGAAGAGCTTCTGCGGCAGAGTAACCAGTTTGTACTCATACGAGAAAATGACTCAACGTAATTTGTTTGTTATCAATTTCATAAGATCTGTGGGTACAGAAGGCTGGATGTACCTTGTTCATATTTTTTTATCTACTAAACGCACAGCAGAAAGTCGAATTAGAAATGTGTGTGTTATGAAAATTACCTGCGTAAATTCATACATATATGCATAATACATACAATGAATTTCTGCATAATTTCCGCTTCCCAAACTTCCCTCATAAGCCAACACTTAAATATAATAGAATACATTTGTCCAGTGTGCTACAGAGCGCTATCGAACACAGAATCATATGTGTGTTGCATACCACTTAAATTCATAATGACACTTTGTATATTAATTAAAGACTTCTACCAGCAATTATTTCAGGAAATTCATGACAAGGGGCAAACTCTCCATTAACGCAGTAATATTTGAACAAGGTTCTCAGCAATATTCCATCCATCTTTACATTCATAGTTCTTATTCCGTCGAGGTCGATTTTATCTTGCATCCTATCGGGATCGATAAAATAAGTACCCGTTGAGTACTGGGGACAATGTAATCGACTTATCCCTCCCCTGTCATTTCTGGCCTTATGCCAAAATTTGAAACCAATATTTGAAGCAAGGTTTGAATAAAATTAAGTAATTTACCTTTTAATCTATGATTAAAGGTACCTTTTATAGTGAAACTGGAAATTCTGACGTGTGCTCTATCACATGAGTCATGTCTCTCGTATTTACCCATAATCAGACAATTCAGAAGCATAAATTCTATCTAAAGTGGATCACATTGATACATTTATACATCAAATATGTGCAAACTATTCACATTTCATCATAAAATGCAACCAATAATACTTCCTTAAACCTGCTCAACTAACAAATTTATATATTCATTCCATTACATTATACAATATATTTATTCATTCAACATGTATACTATACGATTCTTTACTAATAGATTAACAAAAACAGCCATTTTTGATCTGATTACCTGTTAGAATAAAGTAATTTATAAACTCAAAACAATTAATAAAACATATATAACCAAGAATATATATCTCTGTAATTATGTATTTTATAATACATTTTCAATCATGTATATTATTCAGCATGCCTTCCCCTAAACTTAGTTTTCTTTTCTCTTCATTCATTATTTCCTGAATTACATAATATTTAAGTCATAGAAATAATATTCCTTTTCCTATACATACAATTATGAACTCTTGTGAGTGGGGTGAAGGGTGCTGTCCATTTCACCAAACCAAGTGTTTGGCGAGTACTTTCTCTTCTCGACTTCGAAAGGATGAAAGGCTTTGCTAGAATTTGAACACAGGACATAAAAAAAATTACCACCAAACATTTGGTTAAGGAAATGATATCAACCGGCTCTTTTCTCTACTACGATTGCAACTTCTTGAATAATCCCTGACCTATGAGCTGTATAGCAAACATCGAATTATTATGTAAAACCAAGCCAGCTTCTGTGGATCAAAAACTAAGCAATAAGTTACAGCATACAACACCATCTTCCTAGCTAAATCATGCTTCTCGTTTGCAGATATGTTTACTATACATTCCAACTTAAATTGATAAATTCTTGTACAATGAGATAGTTGAAGAATAATCTACTCTTTCCACTTTCCAGTCAATATCTTTTACCGGTAGATTCTGGTGATAGTCAAAGTAATAACGGCCGAGGTGCATGTAGTCAGAAAGCGGCAGTTTGTATTTCTTTGCATTGGTTGTTACTGGTAAGCATCCTGACACATTGGAATTTACGACATGCTTATTATTTCATACATTTTTGCTTTCGTTAATATAGTAAAGATTGAAACAGAGCAGTAGTCTTTTTAAATGTTATGTAATATTCAATGATGGTTTAAGGATAATATGTTTTTGGTATTTTTATGATTTATGTATATTTAGTTCTGGCTCCTGTTTTTGTTTGAATCCACCTCGGGTCTATTGAACATGTCTATGATTAAAGGTATTTCTGCGGTGACCATATTTTCGTTTGCCCCACGGACAACATTGTCCAAAAGTGGCCATTTTCTAGAAGATAAAAGGAAATTTGTGGGAGTCATTACTGGTTTTTCTAGCAGGTTGTGCGATTGTAGTCTCTCCAATTGCATGTGTTATGTGAAATATCAATGTTTTAACTGAAAGAATTAGTTAGCTACTTAGATTAATGAAATTCCAACTGAGAAAATATTGCTTGCCACAAATTAGGTCTACATAAATGTCCATTGTTATTGAAGTATGAGGCTAATTTAGAAAGGATTTAATCAGATTATGTTGCCTTCATATATTTCGCAACGTCATTTCCTGCTTAAATTAAACGAATTACTTTCAACTGGGTATCGAAACTGTCTACCGCACATCGTCGATATCCGGACTTATGTTTGACGTTTCATTTCCGATATATTTACCAGACACATGTAAAAATGTTCATGGTATAAATAATATTCGATAATTAAGCGACATCGCTATCTTTCTGTTACTTATTTTAGCGACACAATATTCATGAGAAAACAGAATCAGTCAGGCCGGGATTTGAACTGACTGCTGAATGGGTTAAACAGAAATACTGAAGTAATTTAAACGTAATTCATTTTGTTTATCCCACAATGATAGTATTAAGTGCTACTAACAGAAATGTAGTTGTTTAATCGAGGTTCATATATAATATTGTGAAAATGAGCTAGTTAACTGGCCGGGTCTCGAAGATACTATAAATTCTGCCCAGCAAAATGCAAACGAGATTTCCCGAAGTTTTCTATCATAATTTATACAATTGAATTCTGTAACGTGGTTTAAATATACAACATGGAAATTACTTTTTCCAACATATCTATTATAAGAGGTCTAGATATCTATGTGTTTTGATGCGTGCGCTAGAAATATGTCAACTTTGTCTTGCGTTTACGCACGAAAAGAATCCAATAAACTGATACGAGACCAAGTTAGAACTAAATGTAATTTACCTGACAGTGTAGTATTTGACTATTTATTTATTTATTTATTTATTCCATTTACGCCGATAGATTTCAGTTGTCAGTTCCCGAGATTAGTCTCGCGAGAATCGTGAAATGTTATTATAACAAAACGCTGTCTCCCAGCGGAGATCGTCTCAGAAATTTACATTCATTTCCATCATCTGAGGGGCAATCAGACAAGTTAGACATAAATAGATACCAACAAATATGAATACACAAATTAAGATCAACATACGTAGGTTCATGTAATTATATGTCCTTTATTTGAATAAATCTTCAGCGTCGTCCTGTACCGAACGTAATAATATATGCTCAGAGAACTGTTACTGTGTTTCTAAGAATTATAGTTACCTAGAAACTGGAAGACTAATATAGAAATTTGTTCGTTTTAATTACTTGTCACCGTATCATTAAATCAACTCTTATCCTTATGACCTTAAATAATTACATTGAATTACCGAGCAGACTTGTTAAAATGAATATTCATTTAATTATCATCACCGAAAATCTGAAACACAACTCCACTTGTCATATCGGTTGGCACTCAGGTAAGATAAATTATTTGTAAGGGATGAAATTGGGATATAATTTTATCGCTTTCAGTTTTATTTTTGTTTTGATTTTGTTTATAAACAGAAACTAAATTTGCAAAAGTTGTCTGCAAAAAGTCATA
This sequence comes from Octopus bimaculoides, assembly GCF_001194135.2. NCBI lineage: Eukaryota > Metazoa > Mollusca > Cephalopoda > Octopoda > Octopodidae > Octopus > Octopus bimaculoides. Next base: position 26,987,751 of record NC_068987.1, on the reverse strand, counting down.
ATTAGTTGGCCTGATAATAACATATTAGCGTTTAAAACAAGAAATTAATTGAAAAATACAAGACGTTATTCAATAATGTTTGTAGAAACAAATAATAAATCGTGTTCTATTTTCGGAAGGCAATTGTAAGAGTTAGAGTATCGTGAAGGACACAAATTATCGATACTTTAACTAATTTTGTTTAGAATTAAAAAACAAAGTACTTCATTAGATTGATATAAGTAAAATTTAAAGCCAAATTTTACTTTTTGCAACTCTCCAAATACAAATATGTTATATTGTATTTATATATAGGCGCAGGCGTGGTTGTGTGGTAAAAAGGTAAGAAGCTTGCTTCCCAATCACATAGTTCCGGGTTCAATCCCACTGCGTGGCAACTTTGGCGAGTGTCTTCTACTGTAACCTTGAGCCGACCAAAGCCTTGTGAGTGGATTTGGTTGTCGGAAACTAAAAGAAGCCTGTCGTATGTAAATATATATATATACATGTGTGTGTGTGTGTGTGTGTGTGTGCGTGTTTGTCACCACACCGTTGGGGTATTTACCTTGCCTGTAACTTAGCGGTTCAGAAAAAGAAACCGATAGAATAAGTGGTAGTCTCACAAAGAATAAAACTTGGGATCAATTTCTTCGACTAAAGGTGGTGCTGCAGCATGGTCGCAATCAAATGACTGAAACAAGTAAAAGAATAAAAGAATATATATATATATATATATATATATATATA
>NC_068987.1:26981395-26982573 GCF_001194135.2 Octopus bimaculoides | reverse complement strand
TATATATATATATATATATTATCTCATTTTTGGCATGATAATTTTTATATTATCGGTGAATAAGACGATGAGCTGGAAGAACCGTTAGCACACCGGGTGAAATGATTAGCGGCATTTCTCCTGTCGTTTCCTTCAAAGTTCTAATTTTGCCGAAGGTAACTGCTTTCTATCCTTTTTGGGTCGATAAAATAAGTACCAGTTGAGGGCTAGGACAGATATAATCGGTTTAACCGCCTCACCCGAAATTGCTAACCTTGTGCCACAATTTGAAAGCAATATTGGATGTGAGATTTTTTTTTCTGGGCAGCACTATAGAATTTAATAACTGTCAATTGTATTAGCTAATTGTGTATTGTTGGTTAAAATTGAATTGCCCACCTAATTTGCTCTGGTACGAACATAAGTACAGAAATTTAAAAGCTTTCTTGATACTTAAAATCAAGTACTGAACGAAAAGAAATTATATCTATACAGAAGACAAAATAGATAATGTACAGTGCACATAAAATGCTATAATCTTCGTGATGTTGGGAAAAACACAAAGAAAACGGAGGCGTTATAATTATTCATGAAATAGATGAGACATGTAACATTTCTAGGAAAGGCAAAGCTCCTTACATATAACCAGTGCAGCAGAAGATACAACCGAAGTACTATTCTAGTAAACGAAGTATCCAAAATTAGCCATATGTCTAGAAACATGGCCACACCACTCACACAGGCACTTCAATGCAAAATGATGTCAGAGGCAGTTGGAGGTAAATTTTAAACCTGGGAGTACAAGCATATACACACATACACACATTCTGGTATTTTACTAATATAGATGTGTCAGTATGTCATAATCCATTTATTACACTAAAAACTCTCAAAAACAATGCATACAGCAAGAAATTCTAATCTATTTCGACACTCAGGTTTTCTAAATCTATTAGAATTTTCCGATTTACTTGAAACCTCGCGGTACATCACTGGACTGCACGCACGGAAATTGTATACTGCGACACGATGGTTGAAAACGTCTAGTCATATATCCTATTCTCTAAATGTATAGCCTTGTGCTAAGACAAAATTTATTATTAAGGAATACATTAATAGAGAAGAATTATGTCTATACTGAATGAATAGTATAATCGATAAAAATGTAATTTAAAGTAATATATATATATATATATATA
>NC_068987.1:26977485-26979924 GCF_001194135.2 Octopus bimaculoides | reverse complement strand
ACTACTACTGCCACCACCACCACCACTACCACCACCACTACCACCACCACTGCCACCACCACTACTATTGCTGCTACAGGCAGTGGTTCTCATGTCTTCTGATCTTAACTGAAAGGAAGTGTTATTATATACGTTCTTTTGTCTTGGTATAAAAGATGGGTCACAGCAAATATTCTGCTCAATATCACCCATCTGCAAGGTCATGCGCTGTTCATCCTGATTAGAAATCACGATGTCGCGCACATAAGGTTGTGATGCATGTGCTTAGTGTACACCTCTCAGACGAGTAGTCTTGATGGGTATACTGGGCTTCGTATATATATTACTCCAGTGTCACATTGATGGCATGCTCTGCTCTCTCACTCAACAATATGTTCAACCCTATCAAAGGCTTTTGACTGATCTAAATTGATCAGAGCCCCACCCATGCCAGATTTCTTAACTACGCTATCTACGACGTCGCCTCAGTCATTTACTACCGCCTTATCATGGTGCCTTGCTCCAGTCGTGCCTGGTCAAGCTGGAGTGTTTGCTTTTCCGCCTTTTATGGAAGGAACGGACTCCGCTGGTCAGGCGCTCCATTTCCTCTCAGCACCCTATGAACAGTGGGCTGGGTTAGCCGTGGCTATTGATGCACAGACGTGCGCTGAGGCTGCGGCACGCCCAGCTTTTTGACGACGATGGTGAGCAGGTGTGGTCGCCGTTTGTCTGACTCGTATTATCACAGCTCGTCTCTCTGAGTGAGCTGTATTCTTGGATCAAGCGTATACCGAAGCTGGCTGATTGGCACCTTGAGTGTCGCCAGGCGTTCACGCTCCTCAGCCAGTCGAGGAATGCCTTTAGTTGAAGTTCTACTATGGCGCTGTATAGAGGGTCAGTGGTGAAAGGAAATGACGATGTTCTTGGGTAGACTCTAGGCGTCGATGAATTTCAACTCGCCAGTCTGTTTTGAGGGACTTTCGGACCGGGGCCAATGGATAACTTCCAGAAATCCCTGGCCTGACAGTGCTACATGGGGCTTCGCTTGTTCGAGATAAACTCTACTGGCACGGAAATGCCGTCAGTCGGACCTGCCCGAGATTTGCGCAGAACGACGAGACGGTTCTGCACGCACTCGTATAGTGCCCGAGCACATCTGTTATATGGGTTTATGTCGAACACCGACAGTCACGAGTAGGACGTGTCAACTTGTCGGATGATTCCATCATGAAGATTGCACCGCTGCCTTTCTTTGGACAGCAAGGGAACGCAATTTTCTTCTGTCTGGTGGTTGTAGTGAAAGAAGTTGTGCGGTGGTCTAGACTGAAAGAACTGAAGAGAAATAGTTTTCTCTTTGACCTACTCCTGATCCACTTTTTCAGGTACCATCTGAAAAGGAAAGTGAGGGTTGAGAGAGAAGTGCTGACTTCCAGTAATTTTGTTAAAAGGCGGGTGAATGTGGCGAAGATAGTCCGTACTTTGAGCGTATGTATGTCAGTTTCCAAGGGTGAGAGACAGAGAAAGATGGGTGGGGTGAGCTGTTGCCCCAGTGGTCGGGGTGCTTGTAAATTTTTCGTGCGGACTCCATGAATAGCCCAGAGTTGCATGCCTGTTTATATCTTTCATTGTTATTGACTTTTTACACAGCACTTTATGCATTCCCACTTTGTCCTTCATGTTTTGTAATGGTCAATCTTATTTTTGTCGCCCCTTGTGGCTAATAAAGAAAGGATCATTATTATCATTATTATTATTATAATTATAATTATTATTATTATTATTATTATATGGACATTTAAACGTATATATGTATATGTACATATATTAACATTTATATATCTATATACATATATACACATACATATATATATATATATATATATATATATATATATATATATACAGACACACACATTCAAGTCCTTTCTTTTCCTTACGTTCTGTCTCTGCTTTAATATAATTAAAGACAAATATGAGAAAATTAACGCGTGGAAAATGCAATGCTTTTCCATAAGTTGTAGTCAGTTTATAGAATCGACACTAGAAATTAGCGTGATAGTAATGGGATTAAGACAGACGTTCTTTAGTTTTCTTTGAACCCACGTAAATTTCTTGGGGCTGATTGGCACCTATTTCTGCCGTGCGAGTAAATGTTTTATTTACTGTTTCCTCTATATCGAGGTAAGAATTTTGTTCAAGCGAGTAATGATTACATGCACAGCGTTGACGAGTCTCAACAAAGTGACTTTGGCGACGATATTCTATTCTGTACAATCTTCATTGTGTTTTATACACAAGTACTTGAAGACATTTTCTCTCAGACAATTCAACAGTTTCATGATGTCTATCGTTGTATATACATAGAGTAAGATACATCAATGGTGATTCTAATTTTATGCTGTTTGAACTGCGATATATATATATGTATATATGTATATATATATATATATATATGTTGTT
>NC_068987.1:26966679-26974499 GCF_001194135.2 Octopus bimaculoides | reverse complement strand
ACCAGTCTTGGTTCTTCTTCTGGAGAAAGCCGATCATCCCCTCGGCGTCAACGGTTATGGCTTCAAGAAGGATGGTCCAGCGAACCATAGAGGCCGGCTCTGAGAGGTCCATCATGTGTATCTCAATGGGCTTCTTGAAGTTTTGGGCTTCTTGAAGTTTTGGGCTTCCTGTGCGTCGAAGCGTCGGCAAGGGATGTTTGCTGATACCCGTTTTAGTGGAGGGCGGATCTTGATGTCAAGGTCAGAAATAAGAAGGCGGTGATCCATCCAGCAGTCATCTGCACCAGGCATGGAGCGGGTATGTGTACATCTCCTCTCTCCCTGGAGTTAGTCAGAACGTAGTTGAGGATATGTCAGTATTTAGACTGTGGGTGTTTCCAAGTCGTCTTTTGTCGGGTAGGAAGACGAAATAAAGAGTTGATGATGACGGTGCAAAGACTCAGGAGAAGCTGGTTATTGGCATTGGATTTCCCAATGACCAAAAATTCTGTTCTACAAACAATTACCACTGCCGACGCTGCCGTTAAAGTTCCCCAACACGACGAGTTTGTCATGCGTGGAGACTGCCTGGATGGTGCGGTCCAGCAGGTCGTAGAACGAAGCCTTGACGTCGTCTTCAGACGTGACAGTATGGGTGTACACAGAGATCATTGTAAATTCTCTGTCCCGAATGAGCGGGATCCGAGCACTCATCAGGCGCTTGTTGACAGCCGTCGGGACGAGTCCGTGTTGGACCACAAGTTGCGTTTTGATGGCAAGAGCAACTCTATGTATGCGTGGTTCGTTGGGATTTGGAGCTAGCTTCTTTAATTCTACCTTCTCCGGGGAGACTAATCTCGCTCAAGGCTACCACATCGATGTTGGAGCGAGCAAGTTCTTTGCAGACGTAGGCTGTACGTTGCTTCGGAAGATTAATGTCACTCTTGTCCTGGAGAGTGCGGATGTTCCATGCCCCGAAAATGATAGGTTGAAAGTGGGAGGTCGGCCAGCCGCGGTATGCTGGCCAGATCGAGTTGCCGTGTTCGAAGTTTACTCCCACCTCAGCATTATGTCTTATCTTGCTATTTTCAATGATAGTAAGATTCGTTGTGCATATTCCGCAAGTACTTTGAAAGCTATATGATTTAGCGAATTCTAGATTCACTTTTGTCAATCACAATGGCATCTCTCGGGACACTAGTCTAAGTCAATTTGGGGGGAAAGAGTCGTTTTGTCAGTAACAAAGGTCTTTTGCAACGAAGATGTGATGTTGTGACGAGTTCATTTTGATTTAAGGCCATGTAAGTGAAACAGTGATGTTGGCGAAAGTAACAATAACGGAGAATGTACCAAAAAATAATTTGCTTATCTTCATTTATAATAAATGCTATATTAATAACTAAACAATGCTCCTGAAAATGAAAAGATACAGAAATCTACAATGATAACCTACTTTTATGCATTAACTTATTCGCTGTGGTTATTCTGGGTAGATAAGTCATTTTAGCTTCATTTTCATTTCTATTTCACATACTATGTCTCTAAAACAAAAGATCGCCTGAAGTTTTCGAATATAATTTTAATGATTTTGCTTTCTGTTAATATTTTTCGATTTTTTTAAAATGTTTAAAAATGTATCTGTCTTAAATTCTTTTTTCTTTCTTTGATGTATTATCGTTTGTTTTTACTGTTATTTTTGTGTTGTTTTCTTTAAGGGAAATATAAATTTGTCATTCGCAAAAAAATTTTAGCAATGACAGTGATTTAGTACCTGCCACTGTTGCTGGTGCAATTCTGCAATTTTTTTTCCAGTTATGCTAATCTTTATCTTTCAAATTGTCTATACCGTCTATCACTGTTAAATACTAGTTATTTCAGCGGCGGTCTACTACCATAAGTACCTACCTGACTATGCATAGAAGTATATTTTGTTTTTTAATAGAAAGAGTCAAAACAAGAAATAAACTCAAGGATCATAACTAATAGCAACATATGTTAATTGTTATCCAGAGTACCCTCTTCCCTCGCAAAATGATTAGCGCCAGTGCATCTACAAACATATAAAATTAAAAGTTGTGTATGTTCACGTATCGTCATTGCTTTGAATTTTAGAAACATCAAGGAGATAAAATTTCTTCTCAAATTATATTTTCTGAAACGTTTCTCGCACCTTTTTGTTTCCATGAAAGTGAAATATAATTTTGGAGAAAAGTAACTTCATAGAAATGAAATCCTTAATTTGTAGTCGTTGATTCGCTGTTAATCACTTGAACTCTTTTTTATTAAATTCTGATTAACGTTAGCAGCAGATCTGCTTATCTGGCAAATACATAGGTTTAACAGAAGTATTCATAAATTACATGACTTTGTATACCAGAAGCAGGATTAAATGAAGTGATTCTGCTTCTGTTATCAGTTCCAGCTCTCTTTAGTTCTGAAATCATTTTCTTTTCCTTCTATTCACATTATATATCTAAGAATGGCACCGTAAATTCAACTGCTTGGACCTCAGAAAAGAAAGTTTTCTATAGAAAAAGTGAAAAAATACTGTTGTATTAGCAAAGACACAACCTCTTCGAGAATTTTTCTTTGCATCGACAGAGGAAAACTCAGACGCGGGAGTGGCCACAGCGGACCGCGTTCAATGTGGAGAAGATATACATGGAATAGGAGCCACTGTTGAACTCCTGGAAAGTATTGTTTCCTCCACTGCACATAAAATTGGGTCTTATGAAACAGTTTGTTTCGGCTCTAGATCAGGAGTCTACAGCCTTCAGATGTCTTAAAGACTTCTTCCCTAAGCTTTCTGAGGCAAAAGTGAAAGCCGGTGTCTTCGTCGCTTCACAAATAAAGATCTTAGAGTGCAAGGAATTCCCCAAGAAGCTCACTGAGACATAGGAATCAGCGTGGAACAGCTTTGTTGTAGTGGTTCAAGGGTTCCTGGGAAATCAAAAAGCCATAAACTTAGGTAGTGCTTGTTGAGACGCTGGTGAAAAACTACGGCAAAATGGGCTGTAGGATGTCCCTCAAACCCCGCATCCTTGACGTTAATCTTGATAAATTTAAGGTAAATATGGAAGCGCACTAGCAAGAGCAACGCGAGTAATTCCACCAAGATATAATGGACTTTAAACGCTATTACCAAGGATTGTATAACGAAAGCATGATGAGAGACTATATTTGGTTGCTTATTCGTGAAACTAATTCACAGTATAAGTGCAAATCACGAAAAACCACTCGCTTCTAAATATTTTGTGGATCTTTTCTGCAATCCTAGAATAAATAAATGGCACTTTTGAATTACATGTTGTTTTGATCCTACTTTCAATAGTATTAGTTAAGCTTAAGAAATATGTTTATCCTAGCGACAAAAACAAAGTTTGAAGTAAATAAAATTCATCCTTTCTAGATCTAACCAAATAGGAAATAGCATTTGTTTCAGAAAACTCAAAACTGTGTCACATAGTGTAATCAATATCTCTTGTACATATATGACACCTTTTCCCGCAACCAAATTCCTTTCATTTGGAACATATAGTAAATAACTAATGTCAGAGGTACAGTGAGATTGAATACGGAGCCTCCTGTTTGTGAAATGAACTTCTTAAACCCAAAGAAATGCCTGTGCATATACCCCCCAATTATTCCTCAGTTCCTAATATGGATTGTTTTGCTTTTTCATGACGGAAGAATGTAGTACGAATTTATTCCAAAATGCCACGATAGCCACAGCTAGAATGTGTTGTTCATAAGTCTTTTTAGCTAGAGTTTCCCTGGGCTAAACAACACCAAAATGCATTGTCTTCTGTACTGATGAAAATATTTCCTTGAAGCCATATTGTATGTCAAGCTATTTAATGCATTGCATGCTTTGTTTGAAGGAAAGAAAAATGCACAGACTGTTACAAGTTATTGAATTTTTGCCAGCTTAAATATGAACAAAATATTTAATTTAGAACACGTTAACAGTTAATAGTTTTGTTGCTTACGGCTATTTAAGCTTATGTTCAATAATTCTCTTTTCCTCACGACATACCTTACAGAAGGTTTACTATTTCACTGACAGTTGACAGAATTTTCCTTTTATAAGAGTTAAATGCGCAATGTAATGGTGCAGCTGCAGCAATTAAAATAGATTTACAATACATTTTCTGGATGCGTTGCATTCGTGTTGTGGGCTGATGTTACATCAATAGCTGGCCTATAACTTCTATCGTTAACTGATTGTTTTTTGTGTTTGGTTCTTGCTTATTTTGCTATACCTGAGGATGTACTGTATATGGACTTACCTGTTTTCAATTCATATCACCTTAGATATATTAGCTACAAGTGCAGAGGAAAGTACCTCGGGCTTCATCGATCAGTTAGAAATAGTAGTCAACTACTCCTGATATCAAAGGCTAAGACACTACATTCATAAAGATTTCAGTACATATTCTGTAATGTAGTTATATAGGTGTGTATGAGTGTGTTTCGATGTGTGTATATGTTCCGTGTTCATGTATCTCTGGAATGAAATGAAATAAAGTATGATCATGAATAGAATATCATTGATGAAGTGAAAATGCCATGACCTGGCGTTAAATATTGACGTCAGATTAATAAGTCTTTGAGGCATAACTTTGCTGTCAATTGCACCGAAGCTCATAAGTCGCATAAATGATTACTCTGATTATGGCTTTCGTCTGGTAAACATTGCGGGATTAAAGGCGGTTATGATACAGTAAATATGCTGCTTTCAGCCCATCAGGGCAAGTGATAGGAACCGAATGGTGATTTCCACGCCCTCTCCGACTTTACCAACTCATTTCCTTTTGCTAGCTGTGAAGCTCTCGGAGGAATAATGACCATGTACGCATGTTCTTCTAATTTCCATGATATAGTTATTTCACGAGAGAACACTTGTAGCGAGTAATCGAGAACGAAGAAGCAACAATAGTTTTGAAAGCACAAGTGGTGTTAAACAAGGCTGTTAGCTCGAAGCCAAGCTTTTTAGAATACTATTTTCAGTTATGCTGACTGATGCATTATGGAACAAATGGAATATCATGGCCTTACACCCTCGAACAACGGTAGATTCTCAAGGCAAAATCAAGGTGAGATACGTTGTATACGGGAATATGTAGCTTTAATTCGAGATTAATTGAGTAGACGAGGTATGAGAGTTGGCAGCTTCTAGCAGCATTAGAAACAAAGATGGACAAAAAAGACAATCTGCTTATGACGCGGGCACCTGGTGAATGCCAATCAATCTGAAAGTATTGATTGTTTATCTAATTTATTTATTATCCGTTAATTATTGGCACCTTGCATCTACACTACACATGATAGTATTTTGATATTGTCTTCTTGCTTAGTATGTTGATATTGTCTACTTGCTTAGTATTTTGATATTGTCTTCTTGCTTATATGTGTGTTCGCATTTGAGAGCAAACCGAACGTTTGGTGTTGGACGTGCTCAATATTTAGCGTAGTCAAATATAATGTAAATTTTACGTTGACCGGAAGTTAAATTTTCGCTTGATAGCTTACTGAACAGTTAGTTATAAACCATGAGAGTAGACTCGGGTGTGTATGTTCATGTATGTGTAAGTGTGTGTGTGATTTCATGCGAGTGTTTGTGTGTGCGTGAGAGAGAGAGAAAGAGAAAGGGTAAGAGAGAAAGAGAAAGAGAAATGGTAAGAGAGAGAGAGAAAGAGAAAGGTAAGAGAGAGAGGAAGAGAAAGGGTAAGAGAGAGAGAGAGAATGAGAGTGTGTATAACGCGCACACTGGAAAATGATTGAAATTGAAAGCTAATATTAATATCCAAATACTTAAATATCGTATCTATTCATAAAAATTCTTACTTATATACATGGATATATTTTTAAAACTAGGGAAATTAAAATTCAAAATGACCTTACCATTATATAGGAAGTGACTACTACTTGTAACCTCAGCTACTATCAAATAAAAGTGCGATTATATTATTATAAATGGTTGAATACGATTCGATATGTTGTCACACTTTGCTTTATAACGTGTTATCCTATTTGTGTATGCCGTGTGTCTTGAACTCAAAGCAGACAACGATTTCACTCATTTTATCTGAAATAGAGCATTTTGCTTGACTGAGAAGTGGCATTCTCGAGACTCCTGAAAAGTTGAAACTTTCAGATAGTCTGATGGTTGGGAATAATACTAACTATTCGAGAACATTTTTTTTTAACAATCATCACCTTAGCCTTGTGGTACTGAGAATCATATCTCGTTGCATGATAACTGAAGATCACCCACTATTATAAGGCTTAACTTGGGTACGTACAAGCTGTTTACAAAGTCAATGAGTTTTTCAGTATTGAGAACTTTTGCTACATAAATGATATTTAGTGACATACATTCAAGTGTGGCATGAATAGAGAGACGCTTTGGACGGAATTAACTCACATAATCTGTCACTTGTATCCATCAAGAGAGAGAGAGAGAGAGAAAGAGAGAGAAGTTGTAGGATAACTGCCGCACAACTTCTGAAGGTTCTCTTCAATATTTTGTTAGAAGAACTAATTAAAATAGCACATTTAAGTAAAATAAAATATATGCATGTAATCCCAGAATGATTAAATAACATATATCAAAGGTCATTGGGAGTGGGGATTAACTTTGCTAGTTTTAGAACTCTTGTATCAACTAAATTGCATCCGGCCAAAACAGATGTTGACAGCATGTATGAAAAACACATAGCGTGTGAGAGGTTATGACTGCGTAACACAATTTGCCAATGAAAGCAATTGTTTACGTTTATGTTACTTTGTTTCAATTCAAGATTCTGAGAGATCAATGATTTTTAAATTATTCAGTTTCCAGGAACTGACGAACACAAACACACTTCCTCAGTGGCCTTTTCTAGTGAGAAGTAAATGTCAGCATGCAATGCAAGCTGTAGTTCCAGCTTTAAAATGTCAAAAAGCTCAAATATTTTTTATCCTTGTTAAAAGGAAATGAAAGAATAGCTAAAAGCAACACAAATGCATCACTTATAAGTACATTAGCTTTCTTTATTTTTTACTGACGTAAGCGAATAGACTGCTTTAGTTCTTACGAGTTTTCAAATTCTGCTTCGTTGTGCGTGAATACTTTATCTATGGGTTAAATATGCGGAGGAAGTAGGACATTTTCCTGAATATTTAGTGGATTGTGACTATACCGCTCTCTCTTTCCTTTTTCACTCTCTCCCCATCTCGTTCTCTATTTTCTCTCTATTTCTTTCTTTGTCTTGTCCAACACACATACGTATTATAACAGTCCAACTAGCATTAAAGAGGAACATTAAATAATTCACGATCTACCATGTTACCAGTGAGCCATTGTATAAATAATTGGAGTTTTGCTAACCCGCTGAATTGAGCTTAATTCTGCTCTCGAATGTTAAAGAAGCTAGCTGGAAAAATTATATCTTATTGTATGTTGAATCTATTCAAGACGGAGTCCGGTATGGTGACATAACGAATGTTAATTCTACTATATGAAGACCATCTACCGAATCTGAAGTGGAAAGGAATATGAACACGAGTAGAGAAAAATATATAGGAAGAAGCGGAGTATGTAAAGGATGGATGACAAGAGAAGTAGGGACAGTGATGAGAAGTTACACAAGAAAATGAAGAAAGCAAAAAAGAAATTGGAAATGCATGGGAGGGAGGAAATTTTGAAAGGGAAAACTACGATAGTATTTGACGGAGATAAATTTGGATGGAAATATAGTAGTAGTAGTAGTAGTAGTAGTAGTAGTAGTAGTAGTAGTAGTAGTAGTAGTAGCAGCAGTAGTAGTAGTAGTAGTAGTAGTAGCAGCAGCAGCAGCAGC
>NC_068987.1:26966061-26966669 GCF_001194135.2 Octopus bimaculoides | reverse complement strand
GTGGTGGGAAGAAGAAAAAAAAGAAGGGGGAGGAGGAGGAGGAGGAAGAAGAAGAAGAAGAAGAAGAAGAAGAAGAAGAAGAAGAAGAAGAACGAAGTCGACGACGATGATGATATTAGGGGTTGCTGGAGGTGGGGGTGATGAGTGTAAGGAGGAGAAGAACAACCATAAAGGAATATTTCCAACATTCTCATCAATTACATGTTATTAAAAATGCGTAGAATTAATTATTTCGGAAACAAAAGCTTGATTATGCTACATATAAATTGTTCAGTATGTCGAGGACTGGAAATTCATCCTAACGCATATGAAAAAAGAACTCGAAATGTTAATCCTAGTAAAAGGTGACTGAATGCTGTTTCGAAATCAATAGTTTCTAGAGGAAAAATGTTATTGCGGTCAATTTTAAACTTAGTATTGGAATATAATTTTGTTTACGTCATTCCGGTATGGATAAAACTAATGATAGCAGATAGTTCTAACTGTAGTATTTCTGTTTCAATGGACTATAATTTTACATCACGTGTGTATGTGGCCCGAACCTTTCAAGAGTTCATTGCGCAGTTCACCTTAAAAGTTGTTGTATCGAAGAACAATATAACCTTCAT
>NC_068987.1:26964094-26965231 GCF_001194135.2 Octopus bimaculoides | reverse complement strand
ATATATATATATATATATATATATACGAAGGGCGTCTTTCAGTTTCCGTCTACCAATTCGACTCACAAGACTTTGGTCGGCTGGGGTTATAGTAGAACACACTTGCCCAACGTGCCATGCAGTAGAACTGCTCATGTGGTTGGGAAGCAAGCTTCTTAATACACACCGACACCTGTGCCTATATATAAATATATATCATTCTGTAGAATTTATTACAATATAAATATTCTCATCAAATTCCAATCCGACACGTGTTTCAGTTGGATAAATGACCTGGTGCCCTTTGATGTAGTATTTATGCGCATGTGCTTGATTTTGTAGCACTACATATTCATCCAAGGTAGATATTCTTATGTATCTTTGTTTAAGGTTTGCCTATGCCGGTGGATGAAGGGTTATGGGGAGAACACAAATGCAGGAATGTATATATTTACATACATACATGAACGCGCGCATACACTCATGTTTGCACATGTCTATGCACGTATACTACTCTTCTCTTCGTTCCTCTCATATACCACCAAACTTCTAGTCTCCTTCATAGCCCGCCTCCATCAACACTATCATAAATATGTTACACCCGCACACATAAACACGAAATGCATAAATATATTCGTATGCAGAAACATGCACACAGCAGACAAAAAAAACATACGCTTATGTGTTCTTCCAGATAAATATGCACACACTTATACGATTATACACAAATGCAAAAGTGTACATCCTTACGCACACTTACCCATATTACATACTAAATACGTCCCTGTGTACACGCGTATAGAGCAGGTGCTAAAACACATGCAAACACATGCATGCACATAAAAGCAAACCCACACATAGACACATACACACACAATGACCCATATCCACGCACTTATACATCCGGTATACACACATACACTCTAGCCGGCCTTACTTCTGACAACCTCCAAGCCTCTACAAAATCCCACCAGAGACCAACATGCCTCCAGTTTTCGACTATGAAATCCAGTCACAAGGATTTGGCCGGTCGAAGGCTGTAGTAGAAGACACTTTCATGTTGCCACATAGTGGCACTGAACCCAGAACCATGTGACTGGAAGCGAACTTCTTACTACGCAGCCACATCATATATATATAATTTATATATATATATAT
>NC_068987.1:26962838-26963885 GCF_001194135.2 Octopus bimaculoides | reverse complement strand
CGATATATATCTATATATACGTATATGTATATATATGTATATATATGTATATATATGCCTATTTGTGTGCATATATATATATATTTATTTATATATTTATTTATATATAAAAATAAATAAATGGAGTTAAACGCAGGTGTTATTCAAATTCTTTTACTTCCAACATATGTTTCGAAGACAACATTGGTATCATTCCAAATGAATAAATGGTGTAAAATAATGTAATCTTCACATCAGAGAAAGAAAGAGAATCAAACTCAACTATAAGACATTTTAACAAATGTGATGACTGTGTAAATGATGAACAGAACGCTATTATGTATTTCAAAAAGCCGTTAGTATATATGGCGTCAAAGGTAGCGCATATGAATAGAAGGGGTAAAGAAATCAATAAGGAGAGAACTAATAAAGGAGAAATATAGAGTGATATGTGAGTTAAATAAATGTTCAAAGGCTTGGAAATAGATATCTCTATTGGAAATAGAGTAAAATAAGAACTAAATGCTCAAACTGTATAGATAGGTAGAAATCACCTATATGAGCTAAAGGTGTGTTTCTGCCAATGTTTACATCGGTAAGAACGCTCTATAATCTTGTTTACAAGTGGATTCTTAGAAAAGAGAATGTGGAACCGTTCAGAATTACAAATGTTACAGACTTTTTTACCTTTGTCGTAAGGAAAAGAAATTGACAGGATGAACCAATCTAAATTAAATTTCTTATCATTATCTTTAAGATACTAAATCAATTTACTAAGTCCTGTGCTATTGCGTTTACTACTATCCTTAAATGTAGATTAATGATTGGAAAATCTTTTAGATAACTGTATATATACTATACAAACTACTGCACATTAACCCGGAGTTTCTGATTTTGAACAGGTTGCTACATCCTTGTAACTTGCGTGAATTTGGCTACCCTGCCAACTGTTTAATGAATTTTCCGTGTTAACTGTAAACAAAAGAAGATTCACTCATCCATTTGCATATATTTATATATATATAAGCACACATATATAAGCATACATATATAAGCATACATATATAT
>NC_068987.1:26958348-26962418 GCF_001194135.2 Octopus bimaculoides | reverse complement strand
TGAAGAAACAGGGATAGACAGGCAGGTGTGTATATGCAAACAGTGTAATTGACTGAATATCTCTTTAAAAGCTACTGGTCATGACATTATTGGACATACATGATCTGCAATAATGAATGTAGTCAATCTGGTTAAAAGCATTTTAAACAAGTTCTGTCGCTTCCTCACACAAATGTTGCTAACTTTACAGAAAATCCACTAAAATCCTAAAGTTTTACTAGAGATGCTTATAATATACTCATGTAGCGAATGGTAGTGTATTTTGAATAATCAGTTTTATTTCCCGCTCGAAGAAACAGTTCTAAATATCACCAATGACAAATAAGCCGTTTTCTAAATTACAAACATTTTGTTAAATTCAAATCAAGATTAATACATTACACCTTATTTCAACAATTCACTGTAATCGCACTGTAGATGTTTTGGCTTTATTATTCATTCACATCTTAAATTGACACAAGTTAACCCATTTAGAAGAGTGCATAGGTTGACAATAAATTTGAACTCAGAATTTAGAGTGCTATCTAAATACAGCAAATATTTTTACCTCATATTCTCACTCATAATCTGAAACAAACAGATGGAATTCTCTTGCTGACATCTGTTCTATGTTGCTCTGTCAAATAAGTATAAGAGATGTGTCCACTGCACTAATACATAACAGAGAACAGTCAAAACGAAAGGTAAATATAGCAGACGTCATAGTTTCATACGCATGAGATATGATCTGTTTGAAATACAGGTTTGTCATTCTGATACAAAGTTATAACTGATTCATTTGTTAAAACCTTGTACTGTGAACAACATAACCTCTATTTCAACGCAGCATATTTGTTTGCTTTCATTTTGGCAGAGATGCAGAAATAAGTCCATGAAACTTAATCGACGTTGTATTATCAGTTCATTTATTAGCATGTAATCTCTTTAAAAGAGACGGTTGGCTCTAGTTTTCTTAGAATAGCATTTGTAATAATGACATTGCAGCATAAAAATTACAATTCGTTATTTCACAGAGAAAAGAAAACAAGTAGTATTTGAATATGCCCAGATTTCTCAATATGGGACATAAATTTGTTAGGAAATTGGAGTAATAAACTCCAATGTATTCCTCTGCTGGTCTCCCTTTATGATAGCTTAAAATTCTATTTTCCGCAACTCCAGCGTCCTTCTGAAGTGATTCATAGCTGATTTTTGTCAAATTTCAGACAATCATTTATGCACTAAAGTTATTTTACACTTTAACTTTCTTTTATTTGTCTTCGTAACTTTAAACCTCTTTAAATCACCTCATTCTTTTATGGCTATTTCCATTGGAATTTTATTTCATTTTCACCATATCATGCTTTAATTGCCTTTATCCTGAAGGACAGTATAACATTTTTACTAAAATTTCTGCCTTGAATTTTCTTTTTTTCATACAATATTTCCGAAATTTTTTACAGTTGTCTTTCAGGTATTTAAATTATTTCACTGATTATTTTTCATTTAGTTCTTCTAATCTCCGCTTTTTTTTAATTACAAAGCACATAGTAGCCGCAGGCCCTTCACTTCCAGTGAAGTAGCTAAAGCTATTAGAGTTGGGGTCTTGTTATATTTCACTGCAGTTTATCGTGGAATCTCAACAGTTTGCTTGCTCTGATATTTGTATTCCGAACACTCACGGCTAATCAAGAAAATCTTGTTTGAGTTTTTGTTTTTGCTTTCACTTTCACTTCTAGTAAAAAGAAAAATGTATTGCTGTTTATTTCTGCAAGTTTCATTCTTATATAGTTCTTTTTTTTTTATATGTGTGGAGGTCTTTTGAGATTTATCTCAATAACAAACCTCAGCATTTTGTCTAGGATAAAGATTTCTTTCATTCCGTTCAGATAGATTGATTATTTCTTTATCTTCTCAGAACTCCACATCACTGGACACTTTTTGATCTTTGTAACTTTATTTTTATCATCATCATCATCATCATCATCATCATCATCATCATCATCATCATCATCGTTATCATTATCATTATCATTATTATTATCATTATTATTATTATTATTATTATTATTATTATTATTATTATTATTATTATTATTACCATTTCTTGCCCCGGGTTGGAATAATTCTGGATGTTCCGTTTAAAAGTCGATGATGAGCCACGGCAGGGATTTGCATTTTGGTATTAGATTCAAAACATAAATTTTCATCCTTATGACCAGAAATCGTTTACTGAATAATGTCGTTCTTGTTTTACTTTTGGCGTATATGCTTACAATGTTAATCTCTTGCTTTTCGTTTGTAAGTGTTTAAAATACCGCCAGAGTTTTTATTTCCATTATCTTAAAAATTAGAATAATATAATATAAAGTAGGCATGAAGACGTATGAGAAACAGCACTAACTCGATAGTTACGGCTTGCATCTTTCCTCTGATATTTTTGTGTTCGAAGTTCAAATCCAACCGATGCAAATTTTGCTTTCTATCGTGTATGTATACAGTTTTATGCATACAAATATATCTATGTAATACATTTAAATACGAACACATATATACTTGTAAAGCGTATGTGTACACATATCTGAGGGTGCGTGTATATTACCATAGATATGTTTGCAAGTTGGCGTATAGGTTTGACTGTCAATCTCTTGCTTTTCGTTTGTAATTGTTTAAATTACTGTTAAACGTAGTTTCCCTTTAAAATTGGAATAACACAATATAAAGCGTCAGAAACACTTCTTTTTTTTTTTGTTTCAGGTACGAAGTAGATACCGAATATTATTTTACCTCTTGATTTTACCGAAATGCTTCTTTACTTTAAATATTACCGACAAAGCGTAAATGTGGTGAGAAGGCAGAATCGTTTGCACACCGTGCAAAATGCTTAGCGGTATTTCGTCGGTCTTTGCGTTCAAATCCGTCCTTTCGTGGTCGATAAAATAAGTACCAGTTAGAGTACTGGAATCAACGTAATCGACTTACCCCTTCCCACAAAATTGCCGGCTTTGTGCCAAAAATTGACTTAGTATTACTTACAAAGCATACAGCCGGAAGAAATGCCACAATTCATCTTACCCGAACCCCCAGCAGTTACGCTAATTCATCAGCTGGGATTAGTGCTTTTCTTTATTTATCGAATCTGAAACGATAGGAAGCAAAAATGATCTCGGCTTGATTTGAACTTCGAACACATAGATATCAGAGGAAACATGCAACTAAAATCTCTAACGAGTCAACCAAAATCTGTTATGATTATGCCAGATCCCTGTCATTTGAACCCTCATGCAAATTGATTGTAAGTGCTTCTTTCTACATACCTTTTGCTAGAAATGACAGATACCATCAATCTTACAAACAATTGCTTATTCAAAAGAGGTTGACACATAGGAGTAAATAGAAAGAAAATTTTATCGTGGCCTTAATGGGAAGTGCTGAATGATAGCTATCAGTGTACCGTAAGATAACAAGTGGTAAGTAAAATATTTGGAATATCAGTAATAACTAACTATCTATGCCTTCCTATTTACCTATTCCAAATTATGGCTGAATAAGGTGGTTTCCGAAATATGTACCTTTGAATTCTCTACTCCTCCCACTCTCTCATTTTCTCTCTCTCTCCCTCTCTCTCTCTCTCTCTTTCTTTCTTTCTTTCTCTCTCTCTCTCTCTCTCTCTCTCTCTCTCTCTCTCTCTCTCTCTCTCTCTCTCTCATTCTCTCTCTATCTATCTATCTAACTATCTATCTTTGTATTACATGAAATGTCGTACTTGAAAGGTAGCAGTAAAATGTTTCAGAAGCGTTAGAGTACTGATTTATTTAATCGAATTATGATCTGTGTTCATTTATGAGGTTTACCCAACGTTTCTCTGTGTCATGTATTCCATCTTTAAAAACAAAATTAATATTTTGCTGTGATAAACTCTCCAAATGCATATATACGACGGGCTTCTTTCAGTTTCCGTCTACCAAATTCACTTATAAGGTTTTAGTCAGCCTGCGGCAATATGGAAAAGACACTTACCCAAGGTGCTACGCTCTGGGATTGAGCCGAAGCCATGTAGTTGGAAAGCAAGCTTCTTACCACACAGCCAT
>NC_068987.1:26956004-26957027 GCF_001194135.2 Octopus bimaculoides | reverse complement strand
TATATATATATATATATATATATGCATGTATGTATGTATATAAATATATATATATATATGTATATGCATATGTAAGTTTAGATATGAGTGTGCACGTCTGTATATGTATGCATGTACGTATGTATGTACCTATTTATCTATCTAACTATTTATCTATGTACATATGTGTATGTGCTTGTGTGTGTGTGTGTGTGTGCGCGCGCGCGTGCATGTATGTATGTATGTATCTTCTGTAAATAATAGCGATTAGCTTTAATCTTGCAAGTGTTCATCGTGTATTGGCTATAGGTTATAGTTTAATAATGGGGCATATCTATCATCGCCGAAGAAAATAGGTATTTGTACACCTATAGTTTTCCTCGAGGTCTTATATGCCCCAATATTAGACTATTTTCTTTGACCAATACACGTTGAAGCCTTATAAGCTTAAAGTTTATAATTATTGTTATTTACAAAATTTCCACTCATCCTTATTTCTTCATCTAACGTAGAATATGTTTGTATGTATGTATGTATGTATGTATCAGCCTAACTTATACCCCGCAGTGCTTTCCCCACTCTAGCCACCCCCACCTCCCAACACCATCATACCACACCACGCTACACCATACCACACAACACTTCACATCACAACACACCACCATGCACACACCAGCACTGACCAATTCCTATTCGCACATTTTCACACATACACACATGTACCCGTCAAGATCACCAGCACTCTCTTACACACGTGCACCTTCGTTTTGGCATCACTACCACTTTGTTATCTCCCCTTCTTCTTAACTCTCCTGTTTGAACCTTCTGTCCCGCATTCGCCATGATAGCTTGCTAACCACTACACACATTTTTTTTCTCTCCTTGTTTCTATCTGTGTTCCTTTCAGTGAAAGAGCGTAAGCTCGATACGTTAAATACTTTTTCTATTTCCAAGCGTTATACTAATACATCTGTTTGTTTTCTACACCACCTGTCTTCGAATGTTGTTTTTTTTTCTTGTGAATTCTCCCTGTATATATATATA
>NC_068987.1:26949083-26955756 GCF_001194135.2 Octopus bimaculoides | reverse complement strand
ATATATATATATATATATAGATATAGTCATCTCACTTTTCTCTCGCCATTTGGGACCGTGGAACTCTGCACATGTTTTCTCTCTCCATTGTTTTTTTCATTCACTCTCCATTTTTGTCCTCTTAATCTTTTCTGCCGAAAAGCGTAGGCTCGAGACGAAAAAACTTTTCAATTTTTCTCGAGCGTTAAAATAATAATACTGCTTACTGTTCCTACATCTTTCATCGTCTTTTGTTTCCTGAATATTTGTACTATGTGTGTGTATGGGGGTGTAGATAGATAGATAGATAGATAGATAGATAGATAGATAGATAGATAGATAGATAGATAGATAGATAGATAGATAGATAGATACAGAGAGAGAGAGAGAGAGAGAGAGAGAGAGAGAGAGAGAGAGATTACACCCAAATTGCCGGACATCTCAAAGGTTGTCTACACGCTCGTCCATCCCCCCTATCAAAAGGTCACCTAAGAGTGATCAATGTCTCCAAAATCTGGTCAGCAGTTAACCTCGATTCTTACCATTACCGATCCACATTCGCATTTATTGTTGTGGGATTCGTGATCCAATCTAACTTCCTCCCCTTCTACCCTCCTTTCTAGATTTCTATCTCTCAGCTATTTAATTTCCTTTATTGTACGTTTGTCGAAATGTTTGCTTATGCGTGCTGCCTATATCAGCTGCAACTATCCATCGAATTTACAGAGTGTGATCGCGAGTTACCGAATACTGAAACGTAGGAGTATCCAGTTCAAGCCCACGTTCTACTTACTCATTACTGATCTTATTTTTATTTAGTTGTGGCTCATCTCAGACTGTGTTAGATACTGTATAAACACACAATGGTGGAAGTCTCATTCTAATACATATATCTTGTAAATATTTTATGCTAGCATATATTAAAGCCTAATATTTTGATCAATGAGGGAGAAGAGATAAATTCCTAGCCTACAATAAACTCTATTACTCGTATTTGTTCCCATGCGTGCGTGTTTGTGTGTCTGTGTGTGTTATTTTGTGTGTGCGTATGTGCGGTGCGTGTGTGTGTGTGTGTGTGTGCGTGCGCGTGTGAGTGCGCGTGTGTTGCGTGTGTTTGTTTGTGTGAGTATGTGTTGTGTGTGCGTGTATGTGCTCTCAAATGCATTTCTGTTTCTCAAGGATAAATGGAATAAGATGTGTTTAGCTTCTCTGTACCTACGTAACTCACCCTCCACCAAAGAAATAAATGCATAAACAAAGTACAAATGTTTGTAAGTACTGGATATATATAACAAGACACTTGAACATTTGCTTCGATAAAAAATATAATAGGCGGGAATTCTTTTGAAATAGAAATGTTTCTAAAAACTTATTTGAAAAGTAATAACGTTGTGTTAGAAAAATACAAAACAAACTGTTTTCTACATGATTATAGCATATATAGATACATGTACAGGTAATATAACCATCATATTTAGATTAATTCACGTGGTTTTAAAGTGATAGACTATTTCGTGTATTATGTAATGATGACTTATTGTCATCAGAACCACTGCAGTTGAAAGAGGAGTCATGGTGCTTGACGTACGAATGCAGAGGATCGTAATATTAGTTTCAAATTTTGGCACAAGGCTAGCAACGTTGAGGGACGTTGTACGTCGGTACTTATTTTATCGACCACAAATGGATAAACGGTAAAGCTGAGTATGTTGGTCAGAAAGTAAAAATGGACGAAATGCCGCTAAGCATTTCACCCTAATTTTCCAGTACAAGGTCTCAGAAAAATCGAATATTATTATTTGTCTCTTCACAGTTCATTTCTTATTCCCTTACTGTTAACCTTTCTCCCTGCCCTGCCCATTTAACTATCGATCTATCTGTTTTCTATCAAACTACATATTCCGACATCAATTCTTCTGATGATCTAACTTTTTTGCACACTGCCCCTGAACACACACACGCATGTGGAAGAAGTGAATGAGCGTGTGTATTTAGATAGATAGATAGATAGATAGATAGATAGATAGATAGATAGATAGATATTGCAACTGACGTCGATTGTAACTTCATATTTTATTTAGCGGCTTCTTGCTAGTCCGGTTGACCACGTCCATAGGAGAAACTTAGATTCATCATCAACCTGATTTTTAGAATACTGTGATTACAGAGTCATGTGACCAGTAAATGTTCTGTCTTTTTCAAATATGCTTAAATTAACCTTATTTCAAGATACACACACAAACACACATACTCACGGCTGTGTACGTGTATACGTATATCTGAGCATTTGTGTGCATGTTTATGTGTACTATTTTAAAATTTAGTGTAGACTTTGACTGGCCACCGGCTTGGTAGCAAGGTAGTGGAAGAAAGCATCTTGATTTAATCGTCATCTTTTAAATCTTAAAATGGTCTTTTTACAGTTCCAGATATTGTGATCATTTGTTCCGCATGAATTATTAATGATCCGAAATGCCTTCTTTCTCTATGCATTTATGTATGTATGTATGTATGTTTGTATGTATGTATGGTTGTATGTATCTTTGTATGCATGCATGTATGCATGTATATCTACCACTTTATAACTAACAATAACGAGCGCCCACGCATGTATGCATCTCTCTACCTTTCTTTCGATTTAAAAAATCACATGGACAAACAGAACGAACATTTAATTGAGAATGATTTTGTTTTTTCGGGGGGGGGGGGGATTCTTACTTTTTCTCTTTTCATCCTGTCATGTTTTCTACCGATAAAGCACTTCTTGGCAATTGCATGCATGGTGTGCAACGTTTCTTGGATGTAGCTTCTTTAATTGAAGCTACATAGCACTTGTATATTCAATAGCACTTCGCAGGCTGCGCGGTGGCAGAATCGTAAGAGCATTGGTAAATATATATAGCAGTATTTTTTCAGATACTTTATGTTCTTAGTTCAAATTCCACTGAAATCAACCTTGTTTCATCCATTAGTATCAATAAAATAGAGAAATTGTCAAGTACGTGGGTCGATGGCTTCAACTAGTTCCTTCTATCAACACTGACGGCATTGTACATAAATGACAAACCGTTTAATACAATATTTATTGTTACATATCTGTCTCAGTCATTTCACTGCAGCCATGCTGGGGCACCGCCTTAAAGTGTTTTAGTCGACGAAGTTAGTCTCAGTACTTATTCTATGTACACCTATTACTTATTCTATCGGGTTCTTTTGCTGAATCACCTCTTACGTTGACGTAAACACACCAACATCGAGTGTCAAGCAATGATGAGAGGACAGACACAAACACACATGCACAAACATATTTATACATATAAGACGGGCTTCTTTCATTTTCCATCTACCAAATGTACTCACAAGGCTTTGGTCGACTCGAGACTATAGTAGAAGACACTTGTACAAGGTGTCAAGTAGTGGGAATGAACGCAGAACCATGGGGTTGGTAAGTAAGCTTCTTAATAGGTATATGTGAGGAGGTATCGAAAAGTAACCGGAAACGTTCTCTGTGGGATAATACCGTTGTAATTCAGACTTCCAACGCTAGAAGTCACTTGATACGACCCTCAAACTTCAGTATGCCGACCGTCGTCGAGTGAAATTGTACTGCCACGTGATGCATTTTTTTTTTTTGCAGTACCTTTCCACTCTTCATCGATTTCTGCATTGATGGAACAGCGTACTTCCGTGAAATTCTGTTTTCTGCTGGGGAAATGGCGGTCGAAAGAGTTGTTATGCTTCAAACAGCTTACAAGGACGCTGCCACGAGCAAAACACAAGTTTACAAGTGGTTCTCATTCTTTAGGAACAGTCACTTGTCGCTTGAAGACCAACTTTGATATGGGCGTCTGTCGATTGAAAATATGAAAATTCATGAACCGACTTCGGGAGACCATCACTGAACAATTGGCGAACTTGTGAATATGATTTATATGTCCTGGAGCTCTTGTCAACGTATTCTGAGAGAAGAAATTCGAATGAAAAGAGTTGCAGCAAAATTTGTGCTTCGCTTGCTTACGGAAGATCAAAAGCTGTCACAACTAAATGCGTGTCGTGAACTGAAAGAACAGTAGGAAATTGATTCGGACCTTTTTCTCGAAGGTCATCACTGGTGACGAAAGCCAGTGCTACGGAATTTGCAGATGTTGAAGAGATGAATAAAAAAAAAAGGAAAAAAAAACGAACTGTAGAAAATGCGCCCGGACCAATGCATTACTTCAAATATAGAATACTTTGAAGGTGATGAAAGTGTAAACATCTCAAACTAAGCAGCGGCAGAGTTAGAAGTTGTTACCGTTTTAGTAGTAGTGCTAGTAGTAGTAGTAGTAGTAGTAGTAGTAGTAGTATTCAGCACATTTGTGTACTAACTGTAGTGATACCTTCTCATTGTATTGTAGTTTCTGTTAGTCTATTAAACGCCCTCCCAAGACACCGGATCTTTGGTACCACTTTACAGTTTCTCTCTATATATGCATGTCTCTCAACCGAAAGATACTTTTAAACATCTTGTTAAAGGATTCGTTTCAGTTGGACGGTTACTGATGGTGGAACAAAGAGAGAGAGAGAGAGAGAGAGAGAGAGAGAGAGAGAGAGAGAGAGAGAGAGAGAGAGAGAGAGAGAGACGTGGGAATAGAGCAGAAAGAAGGAAGGGTTCGGGGTGAAGAAAGGTTTATTAGACAAAATAACAGTAAAGGTTTATTATAGGAAGAATGCTGGAGAGATAGAATGAAGGATGGAGGGAAAAGAAAGCCTGGATGGAGAAGATAATGCATAGAGTTAAGGTAGGACAGACGTAATAAAGAAACTAAAAACTGAATAAGAGAGAATAAAAATGACTGAATTAGATTGAACGGAGAAGAAAAAGAACGTGTGGAAAGGTGAGAATTTAGAGCATGGGTGAAAGAAGGAGAGTTCGGGAGGTGAGAATGAGAAATATCCATAGGAATAGTTACAAATCGTTGCAGACAATGAGTGATTTTGAGAATAAAGCTGAGATATGTCTTTCTTGTGGATTGTTTGAGCCTCCACATAATTTGTTTGGGTAGAATATTTATCAGTAGAAATTTTTAACTGTTTGTATATTTTTTGGCGAAAATTCATTTGTTTTATTATTTATTGTTGCGAATAGCTTCTGAATTCGCTGGAAGAAGTGTTTGTCACTGTAGTGGCTATAGTAAATTCGACAACGCATTCAAACGCCTACTCTAAGTATTTGTAAAAGTAAAATAGAAATTCAAGAAAAAAAAAGATGCACAAGCATATAGATAGAGCTTCAGGCTTAAGCTTTACAGTTGAATAATTGAAGACGCTAACGGGAATAGTGTAGGAAATCTTAAAATTAACGGGGAAAAGAAATAGTACGAACAGCAAAGATACTTCAATAGCATCAACATTCTCTCTTTTGCAAAACATTGCGAGTCAAAAGGAACAGCTCGATTTGAGCCATCTCGAGATTTAAGAATGCTAACTAACCAACTTATTTTGAAAAGCAGTGTCTCGATCGTTGGCGAAGATACTGAGTTGACAAAGAAGTTGGAATATTTCTGTCTTTTCCTTTTAGATTTTAGGAACACAACGGAAGAGAAATTCCATAAGCATTCTAAAATGGAGTTTGAGGAAACTGCGTCCGATGTGAGGCAGGACATGTACACCATCGAACAAGGCGAGTCATAGAGAAAGGTGTACTTTGTCTTCAAGGTCGTTTATTCGGCAAGGAAGTACAGGAACCTTATGCATCATACGTTTTCCTGTAGATGACTGCCACGGTATTTTGGCTTCAGAAATACAAGGAAGACAGTCAGAATATCAATATGGACATGCAACAGTTGTACGTCTCCACATTTACGCAGTTGTTGGAGGAAGCTGTGCATAATAGTTTGTTCAGAACGTTGAACCAATCACTTCGATTCATTATTCAATAGCCGCAGATATATTTGGAAGTTGTATCCCAATTAGGCGGAAAGGCAGAAGTCAACTGGGGTAGTCATGTTAAGGAGAAAGCCCTGTTGCAGTGCATGTTTAAATACAAGTTAATTTAATCCGTTTTTCTCTAGATAGAAACACCATACGAAACATTTTCTGTAGTCATCACTAACAACAAAAGCAATCTTTACATGCGAAAAGCTATAGCTACTTTTACCAGTTTCGAGAATACCAATGGTCACAGATAACGCGAACAGAATTAAACAAAATATTCTTGTCCACAATACCATCAAAGGAAATAGTACAAAAAACCTACGATGACCGAGAAAGCAAAATGGTTTACATATCCTGCCTCCACCGGAAAAGGGAGTTATCTAGGTATTTGAAAAATGTTCTTCTCCTTGGAGTGCTTGAGATTTCTTTAATAGATACCATTTTATACATTATTATTTTTTTTAAATATATGTTTATATACTGTATTTAAATTAACTGTATATGCTTTTATAGCCGTATTATACTGTGAAATGCCAGCATTACATGGCAAGACTTAACTCAGGTAATATTGATCATAATAACCGCTTTTTAAAAAAGCCGCTTACCTTTAATTGTAAGGCGAGGTTTATTCGATTATGTCACCCGTGGCTCTATAGTTTATCGAACTCGCAGATATGACAATCAAAGATGACCACGGAGTGATTTGAAATTAGAACTTAGAATTAAAGAACCGGAACAATTAGCGTAAGACAATTATCTTAAGTTCCAACCATATATA
>NC_068987.1:26946121-26948141 GCF_001194135.2 Octopus bimaculoides | reverse complement strand
ACAATACATTCTGGAATTCGGAATTTACACGTGAATAATTTCGGTGCTTGTCTGAACGAGAAAATTCTAACGGTTTCTTCACAACTGAAATATTGGTTTAAAATTTTGGCACAAGGTCAATAATTTCAGAAGCAAGGGCAAGTTGTTTACATTGTCCCTAGTATTCAACTGGTACTTATTTTATCGACCCCAAAAGGATAAAAGGCAAAGTTGACCTCGGCAGAATTTGAATTCATAGAATGTAAAGAGGGACGAAATACTGCTAAGTATTTTGGCTGGCGTTCTAACGATTCGGCAAAATATCCGCCCTTTTGACAGCCGATATATTGATGCCTATTAATTATTGGATCAGTTTTTACCAGCAGTCTGTCATCTCAATTTTTAGACACATTGTCCTCTTTAATCATCGCTGTATGCTATCTTTATTCGTCAATTTGTCATGCTCTTTAGCAGATACACTTTTGTCTGATTATATTGCCATGTCAATAAGTAGGATTGTTATATTTTCGTATCTGACAATAATATCAATCCGATTGGCGTTTATGGTTCCGCCTGTATGTACTGTAATATTCCATAAAATTGTCTTTTGTGGGTGGTGTTCACACCAGGTTTTTAAACATGCTCTACACTTTTATGTCTGCATACTGTCCAATGAATGTATTTGCCAACTTTTATAGTATTTGCGATACACCATAGAGTGTGAGTAAGTATCTGGCTTCGTTGGACACAAAACAATTTGGATCCCTCGGAAATTTTCCATGGGGTCGACCGTAGCTACTTGACAAGTGTCCTCAAAGTATTCTATTTTGGTCTAGTTTTTAGAGAGTGGAGTTGAGAAATGTACCGCACTATCTGCCCAAAGATTTGTGTCAATATCTATTTCATGGAACACGCCTGTGCTCGGATTGTTAGAAATGTCATTTCTCGCCTCTTTTGCGTGTATTAGCTCCAAATATCGACTCCGAAAGGTAGAACTGTTGTGATTTGAAATGGCATACTGTGGAGCCATAAAAATAAAATAGTGTCGGATATCACGGATATGAAGCCGTTTCGCACCATTCTGAAGAAGTTCAAAGTCGTGGCATCGGCTGAGCCTATCCTGAATAGTAGGTGAATTTCCAGACGGATGTCTGAAGAGGTTGGTTGATGCTGGTGTACAGCATTGCGGGGCGCTGATCAACATACCTGCTAAACTATTTTGGGTGTTGTCTCGTCCGGGCATCTATGAGCATAGGAACTACAACGACTTGATACGTATTGTGCTACAGATTACATAGATACAGGCTGAGAGGAATCTGTCCCTAGAAGGTCGGTTAAAATTGGTGAACCACTGTATCGACTGAGTTATAATTTCTCGATTGACCATCATGCCTATCCCCATTTTTCGTCTGACCAGATTGACGGGCCTGCTATGTTTGCGGGTAGATTCGATTGTTAAGACGAGTCTCTCCACAGCTCTCTGCTTCACGGATGACAGTCTTGCACTGAAGAAGGACTAAAAAATAACTAGCTTTTTAAGCACTCACTGCAACCTATTAGTCGAGATATGCGATTTGCATCAGAGAATTTTGTATAGGGGATAATAGATAATTTTCACAAATTATTTTGCCTATGAAAGAATCATCATTTATTGTTATTATTGTTATTATTATTATTATTATTGTTGAGTGACAGAGCAGTGCATGCCATCAAAGTGACACTGGGGTAAAATATACAAAGCCCAATATACCCATCAGGACTACCCGTCTGATAAGGGTACACCAGGCACATGCATCACAACCATACGTGCGCGACATGATGATCTCATATCAAAATAAACAGTGCATGACCTCGCAGGTGGGGCCCAGTTAGAATTTTTTTCAGGTCGAGTAGCCCATCCCGCTCAAAAGGTCCCTGAATAAGGTTTGTTTAAGGATGTTGAGCAAAACACCCATGTCTCCAAAGGTGAATTATTCAAACCCCAAAGAACTCCTCTCAACACATGGGTATGATGCTCCCCCACTACTTCTGCTCGTGATCA
>NC_068987.1:26933905-26943905 GCF_001194135.2 Octopus bimaculoides | reverse complement strand
TCTTCGAATTTTCATCGAAGGAGTCTGTCTTCGAATTTGTCATCTCTTATTCCCCAAGTACATTTTCTTTTAGCAGTGGTATTTGGCACGCTTTGCACTAGTCTAACTTATGCATTTCGAAAGAGATGTTGTTATCAGTTTTAAAATAACTCATTCCTGTTGAAAGAAATTATGGCGTTTAAATCGAGGATGGCGTTTAAATCAACTACATCGACCCCAGTGCTCGGCTGGTACTTATTTTATCGACTTCGAAAGAATGAAACGCAATGTCAAACTCGGCAGAATTTCAGCTCTGATAGTATGGGCGGACGAAATACCGCAAAGCGTTTTCCTCGGCATGCTAAAGAATCTGCCCGCACACTGCCTTCTCATATTCAGATTTTAAATAATAGCTTATATAATACCAGGTGTGTGCAGATACTTTTAACCATTAACCTGAAAACGTGGACAAAATCACACACACCAATCGAAGCACCTATCTCGTACAGCAGACAAGAAGCTTTGAAACCACAAAATAAAAATAAAAACTATCAAATTTTGACCATGAAATTAGATTTAATCATAAAAGCCGGAATTGTAATTTCTTTGTTTTGCAGGGTATTTTTATGAACCTACTCATATGTAAATTAAGGTGTAGATAATTTTTCATAACATAGCAGGTTATAGTTTCTTAAGCATAAATAGGCGGATAAATTCACCCTCAAAAATGAAACCCCAAATCTAACGTTTATAATTTTCAAATTTCATACGGCTTCAACATTTACACACAATTATACTCACACAAACACGCACTCACGCATGCACACATGCACATACACACACACATGTATACATATGCATTTGTTGTATATGTGCCCATGTAAGCATAAAAGCATACATCTATAGGCGCACATATATAAATGAGTATATACATAAATATAAATGTGTTTGTGAATATATCTATGTATGTATACAAATATATATTATAAGTATATATACATGCGTGTGCGTATGTACATATATAAATATATATAATTATACATAAATGCATATATGTGTGAATATACAGATGTATGTACGTGTGTACGCGTGTGTATGTTTATAATCATATCTGAGCAAAAACGGCTCTGATAAATGTGCAATTTGTAGTTGATGGTTCCCTTACTAGAAATTTTGGTTTGCGCTCTGCCCAAAGTAAAATTCATCTATCTAAAATATGTTCTATTCTTTTGTGAGATAGTGAACTAGGAATTATGAAATAGCAGTTTTATTATACTGGAATTGAAGGGAATAGATTAAACAAACGCTATCGAACCAAGGCAAACAAAAGAAAAACTCCAAAATTCATAAAATGTTCCCGTAAATCTAATATACGACCAAATAACGATAAATATGTATTTTAACCTAGCACTATCAGGTTTCTACGCAATCAAATTACTCATAAAAAATTCCTTCTTAACACATCACACATAATTCAATATGACTCTGCCGACAAATGTATTATTCTTCCTTAAAATATTATGTACCTTTGCTTAGCTTCTACTCAATGTTCACTATCCACATTTTATCGGAAATTTAAACGGTAATAAGTGAATTAAAACAGGTGTTGCAAGAGAGTGTCCAGACTAAAATAGAGCACAAGAGGTCGAAAGAGACAATTCTTAAATCAATATCTCTATTACTCTTAACAAAACTGGGAGGCGGGTGCATTCTTTCCTTAGTCGCTAAATTCTTCCAGAATCATTCATAGCACAATGTCCTCTAAGGTAAAAATTTTAGTATGGTAGCTGATCTCGAATTTATAGCTCATATATTTGATACAACATTAAAACTAAAACAAATGCTGTCACGTTTTGTGGGGATGATTCAAGGAGTAACATATCTTTGAATTACACGAATTTCTTTTTCAAGCTTACTTTTACAATATTTGATTCATTATATACTGGTCCGAAATGTTACGCATTTGGTAGACGACATCAGATTTATTGTTTTTGGATGTCACAATATTCAAAGGTTGAATCCATGTTATTGTTAAGAATTAGCTCGTCAGATTTTATGCACCTATTTGACCATAACTGCATTGATTCTAATTAACTATCCCCACCCCTCTTTTTGCCATTCAGGAATATCTGTTGACTGTTGTTGTTGAATATTCCTTATTTCTAAATTGTTTTCCTTTTTTGCAACATTTCTCCATCGAATTCCAATGATTTCTTAATCACATTTTGTTCTATTTTTCCGTGCAGTTAGTTGCACATAATTGCTTCAATGAATCTCCTCCATGTCTTCTGTGTTGAAGATTTTCTTGCGTGATAAGGATGTTCTAGCTTGCTGATTGACCCATCTCTTCCGTACAGGGGACAGTCAATGTGGACGTTATGTTAATAATATTTACAAGACCGAGCATAAAGAATTACATTTCTAGTGACTAAAGGAGTACACTTCCCTGCATGCTAATCAATTCACTTGGATGCCTGACATGCAGTGCAATCAATGCTGTTTACATCGACATATTCAGCTGTTCATAAACCCGTTGTTGCCTTTCCTTGAAAATGCTTAAACACATGAGCATATGAACCTGTTAATCCTCACCCGGAAAGATTCGGCTGGTATGAATCTTTGTTCCAATAATTAAAAAAATATCCTGAATATTCTTACATTCCATTTTCTGTTGCCTAAGAATACATGAGATGAATTGGGGTCAACCCCTATTCAGGGAATACTCCAAATAATATTATCTTCAAGTGTGATGAAGTTGCTGAAACTTAACATTCCGTTAAGCGTTAAGATAGCTTTAAATTTTCTTCTCTGAAAGCTGGTTATGAACCTACTCAGTAATCGGATTACAGTAATGAAATTTCCATGCATTTTGCGCCACATCATTGATTTACAAGAACATTTGAATCATATACCCTCACTTAATACATTTCGGCCTTTACATATTTCCTGTGTCCTTATGTTTACAAGGGGGAGACAAGCACCTCCACCCAGCTAAGCATGCATCCAGAGTTGACAGCATTTTACTGAGTTATCCAATTGATCGTTCATTTTTTTCTAGTAACATTGTACGTATGTTCTCTTGAGTTGGTGTGGAGGAAGGACGATTGTAATGATTGTATACTAAAGTAGTTGTATGCTGTCAACTTAATGTGACAGTCCCATGAAGGGAATAATACTACTGCTATTTAGCCCTAGGAAACAGCACCGCTTCCTGACGGCCTTGACACATTTTCGTGTCCTTATGTTTACAAGGGGGATACAAGCACCTTCACCCAGCTAAGCCTACATTCAGAGACTAGTTTCTGAGTCTTTGCTCGTCATCAGTCTGGAGCAGCATGCCCTGCTAGTTGGAGATGCCTGTCAAGCTCTTGTAATCATACAATAATTCTAGTTAAATGCATTCCCTGATTTCAAAAATAGAAATAATACATTTTTAAATCTCTCAGAGAGATTTATGCAGTAATGATGCGATAAAGTAGTTGTACGCCGTTAACTTAATGTGACAGTCCCGTGAAGGGAATAATACTACTGCTATTTAGCCCTAGAAAGCAGCACCGCTTCCTGTCGGCCTTTACATATTTCCTGTGTCCTTATGTTTACAAGGGGGAGACAAGCACCTCCACCCAGCTAAGCATGCATCCAGAGTTGACAGCATACAACTACTCTATCGTATCACTACTGCATAAATCTCTCTGAGAGATTTAGATATGTATTAATTCTATATTACTATTATTATTATCGCATTAGAAACGGCTGTATCGCCAAGAGACTATGTTGCTATAAACACTTTATAACCTGCAATTTCTGATAGTTCTGTCAGTAGAGCCTTCATTCAATTTGCTTTTGTATGTTAAGTTTTGTGTGATTATGCAACGTAAATGTATTTTATAAAACATTTTATAATCCAGTGATTAGCTACAATTTCATAGAGTTTATGTGAAATGTTGACTTCTACTTAAACTTCCACTCAGCCTACGCCTTAAGAGAAAATTACATGGCAGGCATTGTAAGAGTCAGTCAGATCCACCTTACATAGGTTTCCAAGTCCCAGCCTTATTGTTATAATAATTCTGAATGTTATGGTAAAAACAAAAGTATATGTGAAAATATTCCTGTACATACGTAATACAAATTATGTTGATTGAAGAACTGAAACTCTGATATGTAAAAAGATACTGATTTACTTCACAATGGGTAGTATATAACCACGTACTCTGTCAAGGCCATTTAAGCTATTACTTAAGCTATTAATTATCCTAGTATGTGCCTATAAATTAATATAATATAGAATAAATTAATATAATATAGAATAAATTAATATTATATAGAATGGCAGTATATTTAAACTGAAGTAGGTACAGTAACTATCATATCCATTGAAATAAGCCACCCCATATTTTATTCTGTGTAGGGTCTTGAGGACCGAAGAGAAAAAAATGAAGTAATTTCTGATTCCATAGGTTTTAAATAATGTTATTTAGTTGGTAGTTTAAGCAGGGTAATTTAATTTACTTGGAAAAGAAGCAATTAAAAAAAAAATTACTACCCCATTTGTGCTTGTTTGGCCGCAGATCAGATATTTTATAGTAGAATCTCAAGTCATGACCATCCTGTCATTTCTATACCCACGAATACACTATCCAATGTTTGGATTTGATCTAAGGAAGTTTTGGCAATTATCTCTCGCTAATCTAAGGAACTGCATAGCAGCTCGTTTACTAACACGCCCAGAGATAACTTTCTTTTGAAAATTAGATGTTCCTCTTAAATACATATATTTTTCATAAACAGAGAGACTATGTAAAGGTTCTCTTCTTTGCTCAGTCTTTCATGAAATTATTGGAGTGATGTGTTGATTTATGATGGGTTACATTTTGTAAAATCAATAAAGTATCTTGGAACATGCTCTCTGGAAGAGAAAAATGGGAAATATATAGCATCTGAAGACTCAGTTTTATAAATATATCTAAAATTAAAGGAAACATGTATGGCTCTATGGAAAGAGGTTTGCTCTACAATACGTGTTTTTTTTTTTTTTTGTTTCAATTTCACTTCTGGAGGAAACAGTTTATAGCATAATCTCGGATCAACCGAATTTTGGGGAATGAAACTGGTTAACGATGAATGCACGCAAGCCCGTTTCATAAACCGTTTTTATTGCTTTGGTAGGTTTAATACATTACCTGCCACACGTTTATAAGAATCTTCATTTGGACTAGGTATCAGACTTGATGATAACTCTTCCGTATTCTTATGTTGAACAAGTAGCTGAGGTTTTGAAAAATATGGTATTTTCCTTATCTGCTCTAAATACACCATTAAAATACGAGGCTTATATCGGAAATAAAGACACGGATTGGTTAACATGTGGTTGCGAGGACTGTCCTTCATTGTGTCGAATATGTGGAAGTCGGAGATTAACAGATCTTCTTGGCAGAGTATAGAGAGGACTACTAACCTGCACAATTTGCCGATTGCCTGATTGTGAGGGCAAAGATACGTGTGTGGTCACGCACTGTCATAGTGAATGTGGATCGCTTTGAGGTTCTTGATCATTATCTTCTAATACCTTCTTAATACCTCTATGTACCACTCAGTGTTTAGATGCAGCCACGTTTCAGAATATCGAGAGGAATGCTGCATTCTTGATCCCTACCAAAAAAGAAAAATCAGTCACCATGAATTTATATGCTGTTCTTTTTCTCTTTAAAATTTTAGGCCTTCAGAAAGAGGTGTAACTTATTCAGGACTGAGCCTTTATTTCTGGATCATAAGAAAACAGCCACATTTCATCTTCTATTACCAAATCGAAAAGGAATGCGTCTTCATTGGTTTCAGTTAATTCACGCCGATCAGAACAGATTTCCACGCTTGAGTTATCCTCATTTCACTCACTTTCCTATACACAATGTCTTCAATGATTTTCTTATTTCTTTATTGCCCACAAGGGGCTAAACATAAAGGGGACAAAAAAGGACAGACAACAGGATTAAGTCGATTACATCGACCCTAGTGTGTAACTGGTACTTAATTCATTGACCCCGAAAAGATGAAAGGCAAGTCGACCTGGGCGGAATTTGAACTCAGAACGTAACGGCAGGCGAACTACTGCTAAGCATTTCGCCCGGCGTGCTAACGTTTCTGCCAGCTTGCCGTCTTCAATGATTTTCTGTCATGCAGTGTACCCACACTCCAGTTGTGCAGCAAACACGTGATCTGTGACTCCACTGTCTGCTTCAATCAATTCGTCCATTCGTTGACCAGTAAGTGGTTGCAGTTGATGTCACTTGCTGCTTACTTCATCTTCAATGCTGGCTTCCATTTCTTTAAACTTCGTCACTCATTTGTGAATATTGCTCGTTTCAGATATCTATGGTAACAACCTGCTACTTTCTGTGCCTATCAAACAGTCTGAACCCCATCCTTCGTTTAGATCTTAATGATGGCCCGTTGCAATGAAGGAGAACAAGAAGAAAAGCTTCTAAAGAGAAATATATATATTTAATCAACATGTGCAATTTGAATCTTCTATGTCATTTTTTCCCACGTATGCATTACTTTAGTAACAACTCCCGCATATCCTACTTGAAAACGGCTATCTTTACATATTCATATTAGTCAACGCAATATGTATATTATGTGTTGTTCTATAAATCATATTAATTCGTATTGCATTGTGTTAGTTCTATCAGCTCCTGGCTAGTATAGCTTTTCTAAGAATACAATCTATAAAGTGAAGTGAAATATCCTCCACTAGCGACTGTAAACTTGTTGCAGCCTTGTAAAGTTCGGGACCTATAGAATTATGCTATAATCATTCATAAATATCTATAACAAAAAGAAAGGTATGGTTCGTGGTTTTGTCTCAGGTATGTTTTAACCGCAACAAGTTAAAGGACATAACTAAATAGCAACCCCCTTTTTCAGAATTACCGAATATTGGTTTCAAATTGTGACACAAGTTCAACGAGTTCGGAAAATGGGGTAAATCGGTTATATTGATCCCAGTGGTCAGTCGGTACTTATTTCATCAGAATGGATGAAAGGCAAAGTCGACCAGAACGCAAAAACGGACGAAATTCCAAAGAGTATTTTATCCGAGATGATAACAATCCAGCTCACTGCTTTAGTATTATCAAATATTAATGGAGATAACATGCTCTGCTCAGTAACGCACTAGACTAAAATCAAACAAACTGCTCTCACACCAATATGGCATCATGCAACGCCTATCTAAATGTGACATTCAGCTATGCATTCTTCCATGCATTAAATTTGAAAACAGATGGAATAATCATGACCGGAATGTTTTGGCGCATATGTCTGCTTGGTCAAAGTTGATCAAGGCCCAAATTACTAGAATTATAGAATTATAGAAACAAATATGCCTTTTGTCTGAGTATTTTCGGTGTTCGAATGCCACTAAATCTATATCCAGTGTCAATTAAAAGACATAATGCATTCCTAATTTCCTAGTCAACAAAGAAATCGATTTCCAGTTGCTCGCCCAAACAGAAATAGTAAGCACAATATCCTCATCTTATACACTTCTAAAAGCATGGAAGACATATGAGATAATAGAATCTTTATACTTTTCTGAATAGAAGGATACTCAGGGCTAGATACACTTTAATCATAGCTCAGCTCCATTAGTGAATACCGCTTTCTAAAGAAGCAAAGGAAAGACACCAGAATCGAAAACTGACATGCGATACTCTCACATTTTCTAATAGTTGCAAACACTTTCGGAGAAAGAATGTGTGAGAGAGAGATAGAGAGAGAGAGAGAGAGATAGAGAGAGAGAGAGTGAGAGAAAGAGAGTGAAACAGAGAGAGAGAAAGAGAAAGTAAGAGGGAGAAACAAAGAAGAGAGAGAGTGATTGATTACATGCAAGATCCACAAACCTTCACAAAACCACTTAGAAATGATTTGTGTTATGTGAATCTTCTGGAATTACAGTAAAAACGATATAGCTTATCTTAGTTTCATACATGATAAATTCCGGAGAGTTTCCTCAGCAATCACATCAGGGATCAAATAAGTTAGAGCAAATACTTACAAAACTGAGATACAATTCTATTGATGGCTCCACATAGTTCAATGTGTTTTTAATCGCAAAAGTGCATTGAAAAATCGGAACGACTTATACTCACTTAGGCATGACGGATATAGTTGAGTCTTGGTGATTAATGAATCAAACGGCAAATGTTTGTATAGTCTCAAGCATATATATGTGAAGTCATTATTATTATCATTATTACCATTATTATTATTATTATTATTATCATTATTATTATTACTATTATTATTGTTGTTGTTGTTGTTGTTGTTGTTTTTATTATTATTATTATTGTTGTTGTTGTTGTTGTTGTTATTATTATTATTATCATTATTATTATTATTATTATTATTAATATTATTATTATTATTATTATTATTATTATCATTATTATTATGTTTGTCTTTTAATTTGTATTTGTACAAGTTGACTCCAAGTCTCACTCACAAGCTTCAAGAGACAGCAAGATAGAAGTTCATGTTGGTGCTATGTCTAGGTTGTATTATATTTGGTTTTGCACACTATTGTTCCAGAGTATGTTTAAGAAAACATGAGAAAATATGTTTGTTTTAAAATTTCAGATTATATAGACAGTATTTTATGTAGGATATGGCAGTACCCATGTGCACTATCTTTTGAATTTCTGCCACTTTGGGGTTTCCTGGTATCTGAGCTAGGTAGCAATCAGCCCCTTTTTGCTATCATTCCTAGGGCACCTATTACAACAGGTATTGTATTAGTCTTGAAGTTCCATATTTTACCAATTTCTATTTCAAGATCTTTATACTTCCTCAGTTTTGATAGGTTTTGACAGACACATTTAGATCGATTGGGGCTGTCACATCAAAGAGGAGGAATGATTTTTGACTGAAGTCTTTCAATATAATGTCTGGCCTTTTCGCATCTACATTTCTGTGATCATTTTCAAGCACTGGAGTCGGTTTGTGTTCTCACCAGTTTTTAACATGGGGCAGGTCCAAGTTTTTGCAAATTACCCTGTGAATATATTATGCTGCTCTATCATGTCTCTTGTAATACTTTGTAGGCTCAAGAAGACTTCACATGGAGACAAAATGATCATAGGTTTCATTGTGTTGTTTACATACACACGCTGGGCTACTGCCGTTCTTTAATATGTGGGCCTGGTAGGCATTAATATTGGGCTGTTATTATATACCCTTCTGTTTCTGATTTTAAGCCAGAAGCTTATCACTCTCTTTTTTACTTGTTTCAGTCATTTGACTGCGGCCATGCTGGAGCATCACCGTTAGTCGGAGACATCGACCCCAGGACTTATTCTTTGTATGCCTAGTACTTATTCTATCGATCTATTTTGCCAAACCGCTAGGTGACGTAAACACACCAGCATCGGTTTTCAAGCGATATTGGGGACAAACACAGACAAACAAACATATACACACACGTACATGCATACATACATACAATTGACAGACACTACCCAGTTCAACTCATAGAGGATGGAACCAGATGTGCATCACAAATTAACATAGAAAACTTTAGAAAAGTTAGACACAGCAACACACATTCCCCGAAAATACTGCCGTACATATCCACATACAACCCCAGAAACAATGAAGCCTTCACCATCATCACCAAAAACGTACTAATGCTACATAAGGACCCCAAATTAAAGGAAATTTTACACACACACAAAATCATCAAAATCCACAAACAACCAAAATCACTGAAAAAGATCTTCACAAAGGCAAAATTATTTTCCGAAACAACAGATGCGAAAGTAAAAAAATGGTGTCGACCAAACTGTGCAACATGCCCAAACATTCTAGAAGGTTCAGAATTCCTCTTCAAAGAGGGACACAAATTCAAAGTTAAATCTAACTTTACTTGTGCCTCAGAAAATCTTATTTATATAATAAGATGCTCGGGCTGCCACGAGAACTACATAGGGTCCACAGGATTATCGCTCAGACGTAGATGCAC
>NC_068987.1:26927425-26929917 GCF_001194135.2 Octopus bimaculoides | reverse complement strand
ATAATAATAATAATAATAATAATTATTATTATTATTATTATTATTATTATTATTATTATTATTATTATTATTATTATTATTACTATTATCATTTTTATTATTAGTATTATTATTTTATGTTTGACTTTTGTTTTGCATTTGTACAAGTTGGATCCAAGTCTCACCCAGAGACCTCAAGAGACAAGTTAGAAGTTCATGTATGTGTTATGCCTATATTTGGATTTGTACAGTTTTGTTCAAGTGAATGTTTAAGAAACCATAAGAAAATTGTGTTTGAGTGAATGTTTAAGAAACCATAAGAAGATTATGTGTTTGTTATTATTATTATTATTATTATTATTATTATTATTATTATTATTATTATTATTATTATTATTATAATTATGCTTGGAATGTTTCTCTCATCATTAAACACAAGATATTATGAATCTACTCCGGAAGAAAGACTGCATATAAATGCTATGAAGACTGTAACATGAGGTTGATTTGAAAGTAAAGCTAAGAATCTCTCATCTACCATCGTTTCTATAATGTCTAGAATACCACAGATTCATTAACTCTCGCAGTTTTATTTCAAAAGTACAACATGTCGCCATTGTATTTCATTTGAGATCTTAAACGTTCTAAAGTGCTAACAACAATGTAACATCAAACAATGTTAAGAAACGAGCACATTTGACTTCTTGAGATGGGACACAGTGAGATATAGAGGAAAATAGACAATGAAAGAGGTGACGTTATCGCAATATACTAGCGTAATGCTTACAGCTCGGGAAACAGAGAATACATACTTTAGTATTATCTAGTCTAAAGACAGACAGAAGAAAAATAATGTTAAAAAGGTGAATGATTTCTCAGTGATGCCGAGAATATAACACTGATGAAAATGTTGGCTGTCATTATATTTATATCTATGTGATCTAAATAGCTCGGGGTCAACATATGGGGTTATACATCTCTTCAGTTCCACAAGAAGTATGAGAGACCGAAAAAGATGAGATTTTCCCTTAATACTGTTTCTTCTCATAGTCATACAAAGTCGGCGATGCACAGATTTATACAAGTGGCTAGAGACTCCTTAGTATTGCAGGATTTTGGGGGGAAATGGTAAAGGGAGACTGTAGAATGTTTGCTGTTTGTACTATGACTTATTCTTTCAGGATGGCAGAGTTTTAACACATCGCGTCATTATATTTGTTTACCGAGGATTCTTTGTAATGGCCTTACTATTATTATTGCTTTCATAAAATAAAATAAAATTGTCAAGCTCTAAAAATAACTAAACAAATGAAAACATAATATAAACAAGATAAAGTAACAGATGTTATCGTCAGAAATGTAGCAAAATAGATTGTATGAACATACATCTATTTGATTATGTAACAAAGAATTTTATTCAACAGACAAACAGAAATTTGTAAACGCAGAACTATCTCAATCACAGCTATCATAGAGATATAGATACGATGAGTCAAGTATTCTAGTAATACGGTGAGTATATGTATGCATATATATATATATATATATATATATATATATATATATATATATATATATATATGGAACAAAATCGCAATAGAGGGCATTAAATCGATTGGACAGATAGATGACACAAAGGCGGACAATAGAAACAACAATTAAAGGACAGGCAAAAAGGACGGGTCGTTCTTGGCTTTCTTTCTTCAGTCAAGTACCAGAGGTCATGACCATTTCGGACAGTTACACTTGAGATGGTTCGATCTGGTTGACCCCCAAAAGGTCTAAGCTAAGAGTATTAGACTCCTTTGTAGGAAAGCTAGCGAATGTGTAAGGCAACACAGACAAAAAAATCAAACAAACAAAAGAAACAGAGCTATCACCGGTCAAGTGAATCACATGGTGCTATTAGATGTGAGGTGAGCTTGGTCGGTGGGCTCAGTTATGAACCAGAATAGACTCGATGCAGGAAGTCCAATCTAGCTACCGTTTACCGAGCTATCGTTGGTCAAGTGAGTCAAATGGTGCTATTAGATGTGAGGTGAGCTTGATTCGGCACCATGCGACTTAAAAGTTCGAGAAATCTAGGTCGGTGGGCTCAGTTATGGACCGGAATAGAATCGATGCAGGAAGTCCAATCTAGCTACCGTTTACCGAGC
Organism: Octopus bimaculoides; assembly: GCF_001194135.2. NCBI lineage: Eukaryota > Metazoa > Mollusca > Cephalopoda > Octopoda > Octopodidae > Octopus > Octopus bimaculoides. The sequence goes on along the minus strand of NC_068987.1, from coordinate 26,927,782 downwards.
TATCATTGGTCAAGTGAGTCACATGGTGCTATTAGATGTGAGTTGAACTTTCAAGAGACTCTACATGCATTAAATAGAACTCTTTGAACAGCGTAGCTAGATGGAAGCTGAAAGCGCTTGCTGTTGTCCGATCTTCGAAGAGACTGCGGTCGAGGATATTTGTGTGTTCCCTCAAGGCGTATGAGTACGTAGATGTGTGCGTCTGATATCTATGCGCATGCGTGTGTGTTGGAGTGTGCGTGCCTGTGTATTAGTTGGCGGGCAGGAGAGAGCTGATGGCATCACCTCGTTGATGCATTCGTTTCTGTTTGTTAGGTTGTGTGTACGTATTGATCTTTTATATATATATATATATAT
>NC_068987.1:26912415-26926740 GCF_001194135.2 Octopus bimaculoides | reverse complement strand
TATATATATATATATATATTTATACATATATATGTAAACTCTAATTTTTTGGAAGATTGTTTAATTGAATTCGTGTGATGCAACAAATGTTGTTGTGCCTGGATAGAGTCATACTGTCTTAATATCTAACACGCTAACTGGTTCAATTTCCACAGACTTATTGTTTTTCGTTTCTAAAATATTTCCAACATTGTCAATGGATTTTGACTCCATCTTTTATCGGAAGTGCGTTCTTTTTCTCTGTTTCTGCGCATGTGTTCTTGTGTATGCACATACACCCATAAACATCCTTTCATGCCACGTAGTTCTCATTAGTGCTTGTGGTATTTTCGAAGGGGTACGTCTTACAAAACTGCTAACTAGTGTTGTTCCTAGGCTTTTCAGCGATATAATATTGAGTTTCGTATCCTTCGGAGGCTTCCTAAATCTAGTTTCGCAGAGAGTATGACCTATACAGACATCACTCCTTGTCAGCCATATACCATGTGTTCATTCTATTTGCTTCGTCACAAACCATCTGTATATTATTCCAGACTTTAACGCTGTATCTAGGTGGATACCTCTGACTTCATTATATATGATGTTATCTAACTTTTTTCTAACTCGCCTGTATACACGAATCTTTTCTCTCTGGTCATATCGGGAGGATTGCATACGGTACAGGAGGTTTTTGTATATGATTCTTCGTTTCATAGGGTTCGCATAAGAAAAACGCATTATTCATTATCATAAGTCTGCTTTCAGTATGTTGATTTTCGCATTGTGTGTCCATGCTGAGTCCTTGTGAACAACGTATTTAAAAGCTATGGGTTTCATGCAATACGAGTGGAGTAGCTGCACTCTGTTGTTTACAGCCTCATATATAAATATATATATATATGTACGTATGTATGTATACCAATCATCTGGGCCCACGAAATACGTCTACAGTAAGTGAAGTACGGCAGTAGTATACAATGATTATATGGTCCCCTGATTAGTTATGTCCTCATCAGCTGTCCTCCTTTTAAACGTACAGTTATTAAACGATTCACTGTTGAAAATGTTTTCGGATATTATATGAACCACAAATATAGAAGATGATTATCCCCAAATTCGATAGGAAGCCATCGGAAGCAAGCAAGGAATCTTGTTCAAGCTATAAAGATATCTGTCACCAAACCCAAAGATAAACTACTTACATAATGCATATAAATTAAGTTTTCTGAAAGCCTGAAATATACGCCAATGAAGTCATGTGTTTTGTTGACTGGCTTTTAATGAATTCGATTTCTTTCAGAATGTTTGCAGTCATAGTGTAATAATCTCTAACATTTGCGACTTTATAATTCCAGTCTCAAGCCTCACCAGACCACTGATATTGAACGTAGTATATGAAAAATTATTATCCTACAGATTCTACATACTCTATAATAATATTATTGATGAAGAATATAACTGTCTGTAAATTTTATATTGACGTGCCGCTTTGAAAAGTATACAGTGACGCGCGCGCGTATATGCTCGCATAAAATATATAGTGTATATTTATGTATATATGTGCGTACAAACTCGCGCACGCACACACACACACACACACACACACAGATATATATACATGCTCTGTGAAGAATAAATTCAATTTACATTGAATCAAGAAATCTAACGGGAGGTATCGTGATCTATTTTATATCCTTACACCAGACATGATGTTATAGCATTCCTATTATTAATTTCCAATTCCTCGCTGCTGTTTATCGAACTGAAATATGACATCTGAATAGATAATTACCTGCTACTGATTCGGATAAGAAGTCTCACGTTTATCTCACCCAAGTTTGTTAGTCATATTAAGAATTGAAACGAAAAACATTATGCCATTTGATATTGTTGTAGCGGAAAAACAAAACTAGTGGAATGTTAGCAATTCCTATGAGTATAGTAACGTAAATAAAATGTTGTTGTTGCTGTTGTGGTGGTGGTGGGGGGGATGCTGGTGCTGGTGCTGCTGATGCTGGTCGTCGTCGTCGTAGTCGTTGTCTTCATCGTCGTCGTCCTCGTGATTCCTGACTGAGTAGACCAATGACGAAATGTGTTCAGCACGTCAACATCGAATATGATAATCCCCTATTCAAAGCCTCTCTCCAGTTTCGATACGGTAGTGTATACTTTGAGAGAGAACGTGGCTGCTTTTTCATTTCTCGTGTTCTACCATATCTAGTGAATAATGAGAAGCTTCCTGGCGTAAACTTTACAGTATGTTAATTTAGCCGTAACAGGACTGATTACAGAATAGTCAGTCTAAATATTCCACAAATGATTCCCTCTCAGTACAGAACAAAAGTGATAATGATGATGTGATATAACTACGTATACTGAAAAATTAGTCGAAGTAGTATCAGAAAATTTTCTTTCATCATTTTACTTATAATTTAATGATTTTTGAAAGTATGGAAATTTTCTTTGTAACATATTATTACAAATGGATTCGTACTTTAGAGCAAAGTGAGTGTTTGTTTATAATCGAGCATTAGTTACACCACTATGATTTACGACTTTCGGAATGTCATATTTCAAAGTGTTGTCTAGAGGAAACGGTTTCTATAAAGTAATGTTTTCATGAAATTAACCATTGAATAAACAAAAATATTCTTTGTGTAAATCATTCCGATTATTTGTCTCATTATAATTGATAGTTCATTCATTTCCTAGAGAATTATAATTTATGTACATATAATTTGTAGCATCCTCTCTCACCGATGTAACCATAGTTAATGGATTGGTGAAACAAATATTTACCTCTGGTGATGTGATTGCATCATTAATTATATATTTGACATTGTTGACATTACAGTTATTATTCCTTCATTATAGAAATATTACTTTATTTGTTCTTGTTGAAAAGTAGAATTAAATTTGTTTAATATCGTTTCAAACTCTTCCCATCGCACACCCATTACCAAAATATTTTATGAAACAATAATAATTTATGTAATTTATAAACATTCTGTCAGAGCCTCTAGCTAGACAAATCGATAGAAAACAAGACTGCCGAAAAAATGGTTAGCTGGTTCTGGTTTTGTTACTGATATTGTTGTACGTAACAAGGATATTCAGATCCAATTTAACTTACTTATTTTCTCAATTTCCTGATACTTAACTGATGTGAACAATTGTGATCTGTTAAACTGTTTTGTGTGCTTTTCAATCTTGTTGTTGTTGTTGTTCTGGTTTTGCGGTGAACTAGACTTAGATATCCTAAAATAGTCTTAGATTTATAACACTCAGAAGGTGCTTCTTTTCCATTCACCAAAGTGAATGGAGTTCTCACCAAGAGGAATTGGTTTCATCAGATCATCAGGTATTTCGACCTAACCTTAACACCCACTCACTAGTGGTTCTGGAGAGATCGCCAAATCATTTACCGTTATCTCCGTTTGGTTAAATATGTTTCCTAGCTGTCAGTTTGTTAGGCAGAAAAACACGAGATTATGCTGAGTTCTTTGAGAAGAAGTCATACTCCTTAGCGAAATAGTAGTGTTGTTCTAATTATGATGGTCGACTGTAAAGTTCATAGGCTGACCAATATACTCTCAAGGAGGGTAATTAAAGAAGGTTTATGTTTCAACATATTCTCCCTTACGGTTCACACATTTCTGCCATCTGTGTTGCATTGATTGGACCCCAGTGGTGAAGATGCCTTTATGCTGTTGGTCAACAAGTCATCAGCAGAAAATATGACGCCATCATCACTGGGATATTGGTTCCCAGTCAAGTGCTTTTATGCTGGGGAACAGCTGGTAGTCAGATGGGGCCAAATCAGGATAATAGGGAGTGTTATCAACTAGTTAAAAGCAGGTCATACACAGCAGCCATTGATACCAAGGACTTGTGTGCTGGAGCATTGTCCTGGCAAAACAAGACTACTTTCGTCAGTTTTCCTAGGCATTTGGCATTGTTCTCACCGTTAATGGTGTGGCCCTTTTGAAGATAGTAAATAAATAAAATGCATTTTGCATCCGCAAAAAACTGAAGCCATCACATGTCACATTCTTTGCAGATACAACTTGGCCTGCTTTGAAGAACGTGAAGAGGGTGTTTTCCACTTCATGGATTGTCTCTTTGTCTCTGGCTCAAAGTGAAGCAGCTAACACCAATCCTGGGTTAGGAAACGTTCAAGCAAACTAGCTGGATCTGTCTCAAAATGTCAGATCCTCCTGTTCATGTAATCAGCCTGTTGGGCTGTTGATTTGGTGTCGGAAAACATGTCATTTCGAGCAGAAATCTTCGTCAAACCAAGTTCATGGGGCAGAATATTCTCAACTCTCTCACGGGATATGCAAATAACATTGGATATTTCATGTATATTTATTCATCGATGTTTTCCTCACTGGTGACAGTTGCAAGACGTCCAGGCCTTAGATCATATTGAAAAACTTCCCCTTTCCCTCTAAATTTCAGCTGTGCCCACTTTTACACTGTTGACAGAACTGGAGCGCCATAACCTAATGTTGTCACCATGCCAGCATGAATGTCCTTGGGGTGGGCTAAACCCTTTTTCTGCAGGTACTTTATATCACCACGATGCCAAATTGTGTCCAATTTCAAGAGAAGTCGATACTAGTTTTGAAGTCTTCTTTTAACAGCAAGATGCCAGTTGACCTGGAAATAAATAATGTCATTAAAAAAGATAGTTGAAATTAATGCAAGCAAGACTTCACAGCTTTACCATCATTCTTTCATAGTCAGCCTAATAACCTTTTAACCCACACTCGTATATAAACGAATGTCTCACGCTCAAAGAACAAGATCCTCATATAAATAATTGGGAAGACGTGGAAATAGATTTGTTGCCGGTTCATGTTTAGAGATCCATTACGATCTAATCTCTTCTGAACGACGATTTACTAAACACTGAATGTTAAAAAATCACCAATAATAAATATTACAACGGAAATGATGAAAAAAAGTGCATTTGAATGTTTGCCAAAGATTGAAAGAAATCTGTCAGATTTTATAGAATATACAATTAGGTTTGTGATTAGATACATTTTCTTCTTTCTATAATGAATCATTAATTATTTGGAGTAAGAAGATGCTGAAAAAGGCATTTACAAGACTGATTGTACGAATATAGTATATTCTATAAATAAGTGGCATTATTTTAAACATTCATTATTTCCAATCTTGCTGAAATCAGCTGTGATTTTAAGGTCGGTAAAGAAAAGTGTTATCCAATTGCTATCTTCCGCGAAAGCAATTGTATTATAATGTATGTAGCCATTCAATATTACCTTCTGAAACACACTCGCCCGTTCTTACGTATTTTGCATGTTTGTCGCATGTAGTACGTATGCACGTGAAGTTACATATGGATTTCTGTTCCTAGAAAAGCAGGCATAGTTGAGTGACTCGGATATTTCAGACTTGATAACCAGTCTCAAGACTGATATCTCTCCGTCGAAGGTAAAGTAAATTTTTCATTCCTTTGATTCGTTAAAAACACTATGCTTCACAATCTCAGATTGTCTTCTTGACAATCTGTCATATGTAACCGCAAACTCAGCGTCGGGAAGATTAGTCTTTGTCTTTAGAAACAGAAAACTTTTTCAGTTCCGAACAGGTTCTGACATTCTATGAAACAGATGTGAAATCATCAATGGAAAAATGTTCTCATATTAATAGAGTGCTGCTGTTTTGTATAAAAAAATCTTAATTGGCATCAAAAAGAAAACCAGTCGCATGGTTTTCATGAACCCGAACACAAATACTTCCGTTATCTCACACAATCCCTTCCACTATTAGTGCAACTTTCGCTGCTATTCAGATCTACATGGGAGGATATCTATCCCAGTCAAACGCATCTGTATTTTCCGACTATTATTCACCTCCTCTCATCTCTCATTTCGTACCACCACTTCGCGGTCTTTACACTAACTTCTTTATTCACTCAGTACCTGTTTAAACGGCAACCGAACCATCTATTTGCAGTTGTTTAAGCTGAGCAGCAAATTTGGGAGAAAGTATGAAGGTTATGATATACGCTTTTACTTCCAACCGAAACAAGAGAACCATAAGATTCTGGACGCTACTTGCAATACAAAATAATTAATTATGCCTGACGTTTACGTCAAACGTTCAGTTTCATAGGATACAAGGCAACTTGTAGTAAAATTCAACGGGAGCAAAATATTCTTAGTATAAAAACTATAATATTGGGGCAATGAGTTGCTGATTTTGGCTAGAAAACCATGCAGAGATATTCACCAACTACTTATAAACACACCGGTGTTCAAACCAATGTTGGGTCTTATTACTAAAATTCATAATCTACTATCACGAATGAGTTAACCTGGTAGGCCCGAAATTTAGTGATTATTATTCTGCAATGGGCATTGACCATTCCAAGGTCAAGAAATCGGGCTCTATAAAAAATTGTTAGTGAAAGGTCTGTTCTTTTTATACATTGAAATATTTCATGCACTTTTAACGTTAACATTTTTCCCATATTTGCAAATTTGGAAAGATATTTAAATTTCCATATATCATAATCTCTGTTATAAATCTAATGCAATTAAATAGCGCTTTGTTTGAACTATGTTACAATACTGGTCATTAAAAGTGAAATATGATATCTTACTTTAGTAATTTTGAAAGTGACCACTACTTAAAAACTAATCAATATATATTTTATAAAAGAAAATTATATATATATATATATATATATATAATTATAGACAGACGTATATATGCTTACACACATAGGTGTATATATTCGTGTACACACGCCTGCCCGTCGGCCCACCTACACTTTGATTTGGCATGATGTATCATAGATGTGGAGACATCGTATTGAATTAATTTGCTAAATATATTTCCTCTCCCTGTCTACCAGAGTTCAAATCATCCTCGGTGAACTTTACTTTCCATACATTCGGTGTCGATAAATAAAATACCACTACTCTATTGGTGGTCTTGCAACCGTTCGTTTCTCCTGCCAGCTATCACATAATCCTAAGTGGTTCTTTAACTGATCGTGATATTGTCTGTGCCCGATTAAATTGTTATGGTAATCTAAAACAATATGAGAAAGCATGGTATATACTTATACCACGTCGCCCTCGATTGTTAACGATTCTGATAGTGTCTTCTTTATGGGACATAAATTATACAGAATAAAAATATAACGAAGAAGCAAACAGATGTTAAAATGCTAGCTGTTTATATTCTATTTTTGCAATATCCCTCTTTGCATTCAATAAATAATAATATATTCTTTTAGAAATCCTAGCTTAATAATTTAATGATCAAATACTTTTATGTTCATTACTTATTGGCTTCCAATATGAAATTAGGCAAAACTATAATGTAACTTTGGTGTGGCAATAAAGGAAATGATGATTAATACAATCTAAAACAATATCAGATGATGAACTGGCTCACGGAATTAAAGTCGAACAGTAATTGATAATGAAATAGTTCAAAGGCATTGTAGCTAATTAGTTTCTTACTAAATAACTATTATACTATTGATAAACTTGCAGAATTCAAAAGATTACCAATGAACAATGGCGTTCCTTGTGAAATTCTGGCGCAGTTTTCTAACTGAACTTGTAGATATTTCCTGATGTATTTGTGTCTTAAAATGTTGTTTCAGTCCTAATTTAGATATAACAACTTGATTATAAACATTAGGAAATATGAAGGTGACATTACATGTATTGATTTTTTTTTTTTGCTAGATTTGGCAATAAACTATAGACTACATCCGATTTGTATTAAATAATAATTTTAAAGAAACTATACACACACACACGCACACACACACACATATATATATATATATATAGTGTGTGTGTGTGTTTACGTGTATGTGTGTGTATGTATATATATGATTTCTTAAACCACAAATCGATGTTAAATTAATTAATTATAATTATTAAAACATATTTTTTGTACGTTAAATACAGCATTCTCTCTTGATAAATATATCTCAGACAGGATGCTTTGTGTTGATGAACCCAAATGGAATAGAATTAGAAAATGAATAAATATGAATGTTATTATCATTTCCCATTGACTGGCAGTGCGCTGACTCTATTGATAGCGTGTCAGAAAAAATGTTTTGCGGCATTTCTTCCGTCTCTTTAAGTTCTGAGTTCAAATTCCACTCAACTTCTTTTGGATGTGCCTTTCATCCTTTCGTAAAAGATAAAATGAGTACCAACTGAGTACTGGGCTTCATTTAATTCATTAACCCCTCCCCCAGATATTAGTTTCAAATTATGGTGTAAGGCCAGCAGTTTCGGTGGAGGTTGTTAGTCGATTACTTCGATCCCAGTGCTCAACTGGTACGTTTTTTATCGACTTCGAAAAGATGAAAGGCAAAGTCGACTTTGTGACAAGCTGAACTCAGAACGTAAAGACGGACAAAATGCCACTTAGCGCGGCGTGCTAACGATTTTACCAGCTGCCTTCCCTCCTCAACCTAACGTTGATGTCCATGGATTACAGTTTGTAACCATTATCATTTCCGAAAGGACTGTACCAAAGGGAAACATTTATTCACTACCCAGTCCTATTGTAAAGATTACAAATACAAACATTGATTTCTCAAACGTGATACAAATTTGTGTTATAATAAGAGGACTTTTATTTAGAATCCTACACTGAGTATTCTCTTTAATTACTATTTTCTAAGCATTAATCAAGTATACAGATTTACCTGAGAGATTGGATTTATATGAAGGTTATGTGTAGTATGTGCTTTTTGTTTTTGGACGAACCCTTCAAGATGACTACATAAAGAGCTTACTTGTAAAAAGTTTGTAATGCCCGGAAATATGCTCAAGTTGAAGAGGAGGTACAGATTCCAGATAAAAACTAGAACACATATTAAACATTTTAATATCGTATCAAACTACAGATAGGTTTCTGATCACTTTGTTACTGTTAGCTGGGTCTTTTTCTTGTAATATAATGTCATATTTGTTGATGCTCTTTATATTCTTCTAAAGAATGTTTTGTTAAAAATTTTGCAATAAATTATCCAGATTTGAATGAACTTTTACTCTTAGCTATGAACAAGTATTGTTGTATCTCTGTGTTATTGTCATACTGTTATAGACACTGACATTAAAGATGCAGAACACAATTTTGAATACAGTATAAATTAATTGAAATCATTCTAAAACCCTGTCGTATTTTTATCTGTTAGTTTTTCAAAAATTTTATCACGTGTAAATATTTGACATATAGAAAATAGTGGCTGAAGTTAATCATTTAAAAATAATGTTAAATTATCGAAATCGATACAAACTTCTCAGAAATTTTCGTTTAACTTTTAATTCCTCTTCTGACGTTTATCTGAAAGAATTTCGCGATGATATATGTTGAAATAGTCCACAATTATATTATTTTTATTAGATTAGTTTTACCAGTTTTAAAGATTAGCATTCGTTCTATTTGATTTCAACATCAAATAAAATGTTGAAGCAAACATTTTTTTTTTTCAAGATCAACAAGAGAGAAATTATATTATTTCTCTATCTTTGCTATTAAAGCGAATTTATCTTTCCGTGTTATCTAATTTATCAAACCTTCAATGTTACCTAGTGCTTGTTTGAACCTATTATACCCATTGTTGCTAAGCTACATTATATCTACTCCCCAATGTATACCAAGAACATCCAAATAATGATCAGATAATTAAGGTAGCAACGTTTGTACGTTAAATTTAAGTTGTTTTATAATCAGTTTTATAAAGCAAAAAGGATACCATCATCTATTTATTCCATTTCCGTATAAATTTGATATAGAAAAAATATAGAAATGATTGATTTTTAAGGATAATTTTAACAGCATTTGCATCGATTACGAAATAATATTTTTACGATAAATTATAAACGTTGATTAGAAATAAATTGATAAAACACTATATTTATTTTTATTTTTTTGTAACTTTGTACCGAATCTCCTATGATAAAGGGGTAATCTATATGTTTGGCGTATCACTCATATAAACTCTTACCCACTGATTTGATTTGATGCTTATTTAATTGAGAACTAACGACACATCTATTCCTTGGTTTTAAAATCATCAAGAGCAATTTTACGCCAACCAAGTTGCTCATGTGATAGCAGTTATAGCCACCGACTACATTCCTATGAAAAATACACTATTCAATACGTTTGGTTTTAAATGAAAATAGTTGACCGATAGATTCGAACAATCTATATGATATCCTTGATTGAAATTTCCCTACAACGACACTGAAGCTGTGAAGGCGCGTGGCTTAATGGTTATGGTGTTGGACTCAGGATCGTAAGATTATCGTTTCGATTCCTGGACTAGGCTATACTATTATGCACAAATAAAAAGATGCTATTAAGATTGTTTATCCACCTTCGTTTTTATCACGACGAAAGTAATCTCTCTTATCTGCAAAATATTTTTTTAAAATGAACTTGGTTTGATACTCATCTACAAACATTTCTCTTATCAAATGTCAATAATTTAAAGGTTTCTTTCTATCCCTGAAAAATGTTAAACTACACTCCCAACATATCGGACTAAGATAAGCACTGTCGTTTACGTTATTGTGAATTGATATTAATCAATGTTCTTTCAATTATACCACAGAAAATAAAACGTTTATATTTCTAATACTATATAATGTGGTCATATCTGCCCAGAGACCGACGTTATTTTCTACAACTTCAAATGCAGTGGTTTCGCACTATAAAATAGGTAACATGCCTCATCTTGAAAGATTTAAAACATCGTCAAATTAAGACCTGACATTTCTAGTTAAAGTGTAAAAGTAAAAGTGGATGTTTTTAGTTAATTTACCTAAATTATGATAATGACAACAGGTCTATTTTAACAGTAATAATATGTACAAATGGATAAAGCTCTAAATTGTAAAAGCCCTCGTGGAAAAACTTCTGGTTGAAGGCGTACCAACACTGGCCCTTGTAAATTTGTTGTGGTTATAGTGTATCTGTGCAGCATTATCTATAATGTGTCCTTATTTTTTAATACCTGAGTATCTAGCTCACAGAGTGACTGCCTAGTTACTTTTTCGCTGACATATTACATTTTAAACTGTCCACCACACCACATTTGAACTGTTCACCACACAAATAACAAAGACATAGCAGTAGATATCAAATAGCGACAAACACGAGACAACGGTGGTTCAGACTAAAATATTCGCCGTTATTTCTACCAATTCATACAGTTGCAAACACAGTAACCATAAGGAGACCACCTTTAACAGATTATATTTTGGAACGATAATCAATAGCTGGGTTTAAAACTAACAGCTCGTCCATTGCAATGTTAAGAATATCGAGTCAATTAGAAGCATACAAGTGAAGTGTTTCGGTCTCAGGAAAATGTCACCCCTTTCCCGCATTAGAAGGCCCAGAAAATGTCATGGATGACACTTTTTCTCCCCTGACTAAGCCATCAAATCCGTATACATATCGACTTCTTTCATAGGTGTCATCGTCACACACAGGAATCTTACTAGTATATTAGCAAGGGACTGAAATCATATATATCGTATCTCCGTCACCATGAATATCGAAATAGCAGTAGTAAAAAAATGTATAAAATATTGACTGGCTTCTGTTGATAGATATTTGTAAAGCAATTATTTAGATAAATCTATTCAACTGGGATGCATTTCAGATGTCTTACATTTCTTTCGTCATTGAATATATCGAATTAATAAAATAATAGTAACGTTAATTAATAATTATTTTTAATTGTCACAAAGTCTTATAATAGAATGTCACACGAGTCATAATAACTTGTGCTACAAAACGTACGCGTTTACTTACAAGTTTTTAATCTTTTACTGATCTCGGCCAATAGATTGTGTGCACGTTACCTATATCAGCTCTTCAGCTCTTGGTGGCAACGGCTGTAACAAGAAATAATTAGAAGTTCCATTAATTTTGGGAAAACGTATGTTCCCAGGACAACATTGCTGGTAGGGTGAAGGTAAACCCATGCCAAAATCTTTGCATACAGGTACAGATGCATGATCAATCATCAACAACAAAGGCCTTAGTACCAATGGTGTATTTAACTGGCGTAATATTATTTTCTTATCTAAGCTTTAAGTGTTTTTTTTTTTGTTTTTTTTCCTGTTGGCTTGAACGATTAGAAATACAATAAGAAGGAAATACTACGTTCAATTGTAACATTTTCATATCAAAGCAAGTAGAAAAGGCGCTCATGATGTTGGCAAACATCGAAAACAGTAAAGCTGTTTTTTTTTCTGTTTTAAATATCGAAATATGAATGGTTTAACAGTTTTGATTAGTCACTTCAGTTTTAGAGAGGGAACTGATGTTCTTAATATGTATATCTACACTAAACTTCAATCAATTTTAACTCTGACATCAATCATTAATCCAACAATGCTCTGTGAGTGTGTATATGTGTGTATGTGTGTGTTTGTTTGTGTGTGTGTGTGTGTTTGTGTGTGTGTGTGTATGTGTGTGTGTGTGTGTGTGTGTGTGTGTGTGTGTGTGTGTGTGTGTGTGTGTGTGTGTGTGTGTGTGTGTGTGTGTCCATCCTTAGTAGTTTATTTTAAGCTATGAATATAATTTGTGTACATAGCCAAAAATAATGGATCAGATGTCAATTCGAAATTAAACCAATTCAAACATAAGCACTTCTCACGCCATGTAAAAAGACTGTTTCAATCAATTGCCAATCCTTGCTTCCAAAATTTACTTTTTGCCTATGAAAATATCTGACTGGATTTCAGAAGAATATTTCCAACGGGTTCACCATTTTATTATATTTTTTATAATTGAATTCTAATGAATAGTAATCATTAGTTCCGCAAGCTGCTTTACGATGCCATGGGATTAATTAAAGACATACGACATTGAATATTCTACTTTGTGTGTATGTTAAACATATTTCACGATAGTTATATGTTTTATTGTACTTTTTGGATACGTTCGGTTTACAGGTATTTTAAACTGAAATTATAGCAATTTGTTAATCAGATAGTTTTTGCGTCGTAAACTTGAAATATCCCCTCATTAATGTCACCGCATTTATGTTTAGCGGAGTGGAGGCGCAATGGCCCAGTGGTTAGGGCAGCGGCCTCGCAGTCATAGGATCGCGGATTCGATGCCCAGACCGGGCGTTCTGAGTGTTTATTAAACAAAAACACCTAAAGCTCTACGAGGCTCCGGCAGGGGATGGTGGCGAACCCTGCTGTACTCTTTCACCACAACTTTCTCTCACTCTTACTTCCTGTTTCGTTGTGCCTGTAATTCAAAGGGTCAGCCTTGTCACATTGTGTCACGCTGAATATCCCCGAGAACTACGTTAAGGGTACACGTGTCTGTGGAGTGCTCAGCCACTTGCACGTTAATTTCACAAGCAGGCTGTTCCGTTGATCGGATCAACTGGAACCCTCAACGTCGTAAGCGACGGAGTGCCAACACACACATATGTTTAGCGGAGTCCACTTTGCCATAAGCAATCAGTCGGAGGATAACTTTCTCATTTAGGAAATTGCAAGTTCCGCTCTTATTCTCATTGTAATTATATTTCTCTTTGGCATTGTCATTTAATAGCCATCATTAATTCGTAACGAACTCTCAATGCAATATGACCAGTAAAATGTCACTTTATTCTTTGATTGGGTTATTTAAAAAAATCAAAAAGCCAAAAATAATATTCTATATTGAAAAAGTATTTAAAACGAATTATTTAATATACTATGGATGTTTCCGTGGTATTTGAAGTAAAATCAACTTTCTTGTGAGATAGTTATTGCGAATCCCTTGTATTTGGATGTATTCTATTTAAGGCATACATGATTCATACAGATATGCATGCTCACTTCGGTTGAGCAACTATTCACAACTGCAAATTACATAAAGCAATAAAAGCAACAGTGAAGAATAAATAATTGCACCTGGTGTGCATTATTTAGGTCCTATTATTATCATAATTTACTGGTGAGGCATTAAATGCCGCAAATATTCATCATCATACAATAAAACGCCCAAGTGTTTGGGAAAATTCTTTCTTTATTTCCATGTGTTACCATTCACCAGACTAATGGGTAATGAGATAAATTGGTGGGGCCATTTCGAATAAAATACTTGCTATTAAGTGACAATGAGAAATATAAATGTAAAAAACCGATCAGAATCAGAATTAGAGCTCAACTTGCCATTTTATTAAATTATGTTATGCGAATTCTTCACATTTGTTTTAGCATCTCTCTCGCTCTCTCTCTCTCTCTCTCTCTCTCTCTCTCTCTCTCACACACACACACACACACACACACACACACACAC
>NC_068987.1:26910682-26912072 GCF_001194135.2 Octopus bimaculoides | reverse complement strand
CTCTCTCACACTCACTCACTCACTCATGTATGTGTATCGCCATGGATTTAAGCGCCTGAGTGAATGGACATGTATGAAGGTATACATGTGTGTGGGAGTGCATTATTATTATTATTAATACGAGCTGCCAGAATCGTTAGCCTGCCTGAAAAAGCGCTTAGCAACATTTCGTCTGTCTGAAGTCGATTTTGCCTTGCGTGTTTCGGGGTCTATAAAATAAGTATCCGTTGAGAATTTTGATTGATATAATGCACTAACCCCACTACCTCCAGAATTGCATCCTGAACGTGTCGCCACAACTTGTAGTAGTTTTGGGCATGTCTAGGGCATTCGTTCGTGATATCGGCAATGGTTTCAGCCACTCTATTACAGATGTAGCATAGCGGAGACAGTTGCTCATTCCTAAGGCTGACTCCCCAGTTCGTGGACAAAGCTTGTTCTTGCGCTGCCAGTATAATGCTCTTCATGTCTGTTTTGTACTTTTTCCTCTGTTTTTCCTTCATTCTCTGTTTTCAATACTCCTTCGTTCCTACCTACGCTAGCAAGGTGTCCTTACTTTGGTCTATGTATCTCATTAAACTCTCGAGTTCGATATGTCCGCAGTGTTCCACACTTACCAGTCCTCTTCATCAATTTCCTATCTCCATGTATAGGCGATCAGTGTCAGCACGTGGATGATGGACTTCATGCATCTTTGGAAGCTTTCTTGAGTTTCTGTCCATCTCATTTAGCTCCTCCTCTGTCAATATGGCTCCTCCAGCGCCATATCGAACTACTGCGACTGCGCGCGAGTTGATTGCCGAAATTGTTTCCGGCAATCAGCTTTGAAGACTATATTTTTCTCAATTACCGCGGGTACTCCTCTTGTTCTCATTTCCTTCATGTCGTTGTATTTAATTCCATCCGCCCTATTATTATTATTATTATTTTCTTGCCTTCAGCTCTGTCTTCAGTATTGCTTTCACCCTGCGATAACATTCTCTTCTGATCATTTCCCTCATCAAGGCATGTTTGATTTCGTCCCCTTCGATTGCCCCTAGGTATTTGTAGCTCTCCGCTGGTTCTAACTCTTTTATGGACATTCTGCTGGTCAAGGTTAACGTTAGATGTTTCTGTCAATTTTCGTTTGATAAAGGTAGCTTTTGCACATTTATCAAGGCCAAATTACATCCTGATGTCATCACTGAATTGTTTAACAATCGCTAGTAAGCCCTTGATTTGTTGGTAATTTTTTTTTTTTTTTTGCAAATAGCTTAAACTCATCCATGTAAATGAGATGATTTATGATTTCATTAAATATTTTATAACCGTACTGTGCATTATTACGGTTATAATGTATATATTTATCATTTTTATTATTATTATTATTATTATTATTATTATTATTATT
>NC_068987.1:26909132-26909936 GCF_001194135.2 Octopus bimaculoides | reverse complement strand
TTATTATTATTATTATTATTATCATTATTATTGTTGTTGTTGTTGTTGTTGTTCTTCTTCTTCTTCTTCTTCTTCTTCTTCTTATTATTATTATTATTATTATTATTATTATTATTATTATTATTATCACTTTATCACAGCTTTCGTTGGAGCTCCTGTCCATCTCCTTTAGCTCTTCCTCTGTCCACTTCAGGATTCCCACGCCATACCGAACTACTGCGCATGCCCTTGAGTTTATTGTCAAAACTATGTTTCTGGCATTAAGCTTTGAAGCTAATATTTTTCTCATTCGCTGCAAGTACTCTGTTTTCATTATTTCCTTCATGTCGTGGTGTTTGATTCCATCTGCCTCAAGTATTTTCGTGTATTTATAGTTGGATTGAGGTTGAATTGCCTTCTTGAATCTACCACTTAGCAAGCATATGCCTTCTGTTCTGAAAATATTTCCTCGTCTCATCACCATCGTATCATATTTTGAGAGTCCATACTCCATCTTCATATCATTATTATTATTATTATTATTATTATTATTATTATTATTATTATTATTATTATTATTATTATTGTTCAGTAGTTTTATTTTTATAACGTGCTTTCACTTCACTACCGAGCGCAGCTCTGTGCGCCTTGGGTATGTGCTGTGGTTTGCTGTGGTGCTGTTATGGTTACTATATTGAAAGTGTTTTGCGTAGGATGTGTGCTGTGCCCAGTAGTGCAATTTTCTGTATGTTATATATATTTGTAAGTCCTGGTGTTTTTGTTATGTATTTGTCTGAATATTTTTTTATTATACCTAAGGCACCT
>NC_068987.1:26908280-26908785 GCF_001194135.2 Octopus bimaculoides | reverse complement strand
GTTATTCCATAGTGTTGGCATAGCTTCCAGTGTATATAGGTCCCAGCTCTGTCGTGTCTGTGAATATATTCCTTCTTAGCCAAGACTGGGCAGCCAGAGATAACATGATTTATTGTTTCTTGTCCATCTCCACAAATTCTACAGTAACTTGTTATGTTTCTTTTCATTATATCTTTTTGGTAATTTCTGGTGGGGAGGCTCTGGTCTTGTGCAGCAATTAAAAATCCTTCAGTCTCTACTTTGAGTCCTGAGCTTCTCAGCCATTGCTACGATTTTTATCTGTCTATTTCATTTGCATTTAGTTTAACCCAGTATTTACCATATAGGGGCTTTTCTTGTCATCGTTTTATCATGGTCCGTTGCTGTTCTAGTTTTAGTTTGGATTTCATTTGTTTTATAGCTTTTCTTGTTGTTTCTTCTTCTTCTTCTTCTTCTTCTTCTTCTTCTTCTTCTTCTTCTTCTTCTTCTTCTTCTTCTTCTTCTTCTTCTTCTTCTTCTTCTTCTT
>NC_068987.1:26907895-26908214 GCF_001194135.2 Octopus bimaculoides | reverse complement strand
CTTCTTCTTCTTCTTCTTCTTCTTCTTCTTCTTCGTATTTGTTAGGTAGTTTGATTTCTTGTTTGTATTTGTCAGCTTCCTTAAATACTGAAAACAGTTTTTTGTTTTGCTCGTGTTTTGTGCCTATTTGTATTAATTTTCATTGCTTCTGGACTAGGTATTTTTGCAGTCCTATGGTGGTTATCTTATAATAGTTTTCCAACTGTATAAGACCCCTGCCACCTTCTGTGCGTTGTATATATAGCCTTTGTATGTCAGATTTTGGGTGATGCATCCTATATCCTGTCATTATTTTTCTTGTTTTTCTGTCTAATTTAGA
>NC_068987.1:26904711-26907885 GCF_001194135.2 Octopus bimaculoides | reverse complement strand
GGTCATCCATATATAAAAGGTGGCTGAATGTTTTTCCATAGCATTTGTAACCGCATCCAGTTATTATTATTATTATTATTATTATTATTATTATTATTATTATTATTATTATTATTATTATTATTTTAAACATTATTATTATTACCGAGAACCCGTAAAATGCTAATTTCAAAAATAATAAATTGGTAAGGAATGTGTTATTTTACAATGATTTCTATTTCAAAACTGCATGGATATATTTTTGAAGGGACTATTCTCCATTTACTTGAGTTTTTGTCCACAGAACTGTTTTAATTATTTAATTTGTATAAACCTCACCGCACTTGTTAAAACTCTTGTGCATTCAAATTAATGTAATGTGATATTGCTCATCAACAAATCAGATACTCTGCTACCTAATTTACACTCTGATAGTTTGGCTTTCCTTCTTTCCTATTATAATCTACGAAGTATAAAACGTAGAGAAATTCTATCTCGATGGTGACTGTAATCGAGATGTTAATATATTCTGCAACGCCGGTGTAACATTTTACCGTCACTGAAGCGCTGATTATTACTGCAGTAGACATCATCTTGCCCTTAATCTCTAGTGACAATCTGCATTGATTTAACTTTCATTAGTAACCTTCTCCAAACTATATATCAACAAAATTCATATAAACCACATACATATTAAAACAGCCGTTTATAATAGATTTCAAAAAGCAACATCCATATCAGGCCGCCGTGCTGCACAGATATTATGAAGTGGCAACCAGCTTCCAGAAATCACAGCTAATCCTATTCAAATGATAAAAGATTATCGATACTTTAGTACACGTTAACTTATGACTCTACAAAAACATTTTATTCGCCTCAATGCGACTTTCGCGGGTTTCTTTGTAGGTTTCTGAATCATTTGGTCCAGTTGGGTGCAGTATACTTCAATATTAGTGATGGTTAGATGTGAATTACTAAACCCAATCGATACACTTTCTGAACGAAACCAGATACTGCTTATATCTCTCTTGGAAAGTGTTTCACGACCGTTCATTGTAAGTTTTTGTTGTTCTGTTCAAATCCGTAATGCTGGCCTTGAATACTAATTTTTTTCTAGGGATTGGTGTTCGGAGATGTACAATTTCAGGATATTTCGTGGGGTATGATTAATGTTGTTTTTATTGTTGTTGAAATTGAGCCACCCTATGTTGGGGAGGCAACTGTAGATAGTTGTTCGTGACTACATTCATGCTATATACATACGTTGTACCATGAAATTTTCCCCTTTCTACGTCTTTTTGGTCTCTCTATATTTGGTTCAATACGCTTACAGGTGGACCATTCGAATGTAGCGTTCTAGTATGGGACAGCCTCTTTGAAAGTATAATATTCCAGCGGGTATGTTGGAAACGCGCTTACTAATGCTATTGTGTAACTGTTTGATTGTGGGTGGTGGGTTGTTAAAGCTTATGTAAGTATAGGAGGTACTCACATATGGTTTAGGGTAGGGCCTATATTTGCCTGTACCAAAATTCATATTAAAGATAGGAAATGACTTCATTGAGGTTACTGTTAATTGTTGTTCTTAGGTTCAGTTGGCTAAATAATTTGCACAATTTTTCTCCATATCTTATCCACATTGTGTCCCTTTTTGTTATGTTCTACTCCAAAACCGTTGTCCCTGTATAGCCCCGTATCTGATTGTTCTGTCTCTATTTTTAAGGACATCTAAGATGTGAAGGCTAAGCAGATCAGCTATACCTGCCGCATCATAGCTCCACTTAATGACATCAAATAGTTCATCCTATTCATTTTCAACTAATCGGAAAATTAATGTAAAAAGCAATAACTTCTTTGTATTCATTATACCAGGTATATCAATATTACTGTATTACTAAACCCAAGTGCCTTTTGGAGCATGTTTCTGAAGTTCGAGAAGACTGCACGATGTCGGATTGGATGAATTTACATTTGTGTTTTTCTCCAGTTGTCTTGAAATATTCAATGGTTGTGCTGCTTTATATCAGTTGACTATAATCAAAGTGGAGACAAATACGAATACCCTATATAAGAAGCTTGAAAATGTTAAGAGTACCCTCTTAACATGAAAGCATTGGTAGTCTTGCTAAACCACAAACGAAAATATGTTTGTGTGCATACATACATACATACATACATACATACACACACATACACACACACATACTGATGGAACATTCTCATCAAGACATCTGTCAAGTGTAAATTTAACAGGCCGGATATTGTTGTTGGGACAAGCAGGAGAACCGCCAGCTTCTATATCCAGGTTATAAATTCATATTTATACGAATAATAATTAGTGAACTTGGTTTTGTGAGTAAATTTCCAAATCACTATCTGGACAAGCTAAGATTTTCAGAAAAAGAAATCAAATAAGTATATTGCACGTTACAAATACAATCTGAAAGTAGAACAGCAAAAATATGGAAGACTTTTTGCAAGTTTAAAATGTGACATTGTTTTTGTTAAGTACATTCCAAAGATGAAGCTTTGTATCTTTGCTAGAAACCAGCTCCTTCCTCAGAGAAAAAAATTCAATAATTAAAAAGAGTAGAGAACCTACATACGCTGCATATTCTGAAATTTGGGCGGAATTATTTAGATTTCCGATGAGATCATATGATATGGCAACCGAATACTTACATTATTGGTAAGTATGCAACAAATAAGTTGTCGTTTAAGAGAGGATATTTTCTCAGCAATAATATATTTCAGCAGGAACATATTACATAGGCTACATTATAGGATTACGAGTTTATTACATAAATATGAATTACAGAAATAATCTTTCCCGTATTATTGGTTTCAAAACTTGCCACAAAGCCAGCAGTTTTTGAGGACGTAATAAGTCAGATATATTGACCCCAGTACTTGACTGGAACTTAATTTTATCGACACTGCAGGAATGTTAGGCTAAGTCGAATTCAGAATGTAAAAAAGAATGGATTAGCGCCGCGAAGCAGTTTCTCCAGCGTAATAATGATTCTGCCAGATCACGTAATACTAGAAATGCTTTAAAAGTGAAATTTTTGCTGATCATCTTGAGTATACTGTGAAAAGGAAAAGCAATGAAAATTTTAGAAACTCTCTCTCTCACACACACACACTCTCTCTCTTTCTCTATTTGTATATATATATATATATATATATATATAT
>NC_068987.1:26896734-26904453 GCF_001194135.2 Octopus bimaculoides | reverse complement strand
ATGTATGTATGTATGTATGTATGTATGTATGTATGTATAAAATTAAAGATATACATATATATACATATAAAAGTTTTTTTTTAAAGTAAACGATATGCAACGGAAAAATTCAAAGTAAGATTTAGATATAAATAAAAGAATAAAAGAATAAAAGAATATAAAATTAAATATATACATTTATGTAAATATAAATAAAAATAAGATATATACATATTTACAGATGTTTTGTTGCATGACCGTTGACTGTACAATTATACATATATTGGCACAAGATAACTGTTTGAATAGGCATATTTATTAACAAATATCTGGGACCATGAGAACGGGTGTTTGCTTCAACAAGCGCTAATTCAGCCGCCGTAATTAGATGTCTAACTATAGAAATTATACACATTAAGATACGGAAACAACTTCCTTTATTGTTGAGAAACTGGAATCGATAAAGGAATGATTGCGAATCTATAGTGTCCATGAACATAATGAGTTCGAAACAGTGGTATTGAATTTAGGAAAGAATATACTAAAATTACAACGAATATTTTGCGATTTCATTCGTTAAAACAGATAGGAATGTCAAAGCCAAACCAACAGACTCAACAAATAATGGTTATTTAGTTTGATTTTGCTTTTTTTTTTTTTTTTCGGTGGTTATCTAAAACATAGAAGAACAAATGCAACATTAAATTTGGTATTAGGAATCTGCATAATTTCATCTCTTGAAAAAAATGTCAGTCTAAACGATTTTAAGAATACAAGAAAATATTACAAGAGAGACAGTCACCAGCAACGTGTATTTATTATAACGGAGTAGATCGAGTCAAATCGATAAATATTCAGATACTTCGAAGGAGAAAGTAAAAGACGAGGAGGAGGAGGAGGAGGAGGAGGAGGAGGAGAAGAAGAAGAAGAAGGATGAGGAGAAGAAGAAGAAGAAGAAGAAGAAGAAGAAGAAGAAGGATGGGGAGGAGGAGAAGAAGAAGAAGAAGAGGAAGAAGAAGAAGGAGAAGAAGAAGAAGAAGAAGAAGAAGAAGAAGAAGAAGAAGAAGATGGAGGATGGGGAGGAGGAGGAGGGGAAGAAGAAGAAGAAGGATGAGGAGAAGACGAAGAAGAAGAAGGATGAAGAGAAGAAGAAGAAGAAGAAAAAGAAGGATGGGGAGGAGGAGGAGGAGGAGGAGAAGAAGAAGGAGAAGAAGCGGCAGAAGAAGAAGAAGAAGAAGAAGAAGAAGGATGGGGAGGAGGAGGAGAAGAAGAAGAAAAAGAAGAAGGATGAGGAGAAGAAGAAGAAGAAGAAGAAGAAGAAAAGAAAAGAAAAAGGAGTAGAAGGAGACAGAAAAGAAGAAGAGGGAGAATAACAACAATAACAGCAACAAGATGATGATGATGATGATGATGATGATGATGATGATGAGTGAATAATAGTGGTTTAGAACAAAAGTTCGTACCGTTTTTAGAGTAACATTGAAGAACAATTTTTAGATATTTGTACATATCGTTATTCAACCAAATGTATCCCATTTCGCCATTTTCGGAGCTGCTTCTTGAATTCTTCCTCCCAGAATTTGGCATCCACTTTGATCATGTACTAGTCTAAGTGGTTTTTGCCGTTTTCCAAATAACTGAAGTTCTTGCAGGGATAGAAATAAATGGTAATCCTAAAGTGCATTGTCAGGCAAGCAACGTGGTTGTGTTAGGACATATCAACAAAGCTGTTTCAATTTCTACCGGGCCTGCATTTTCTATCAGCCGTAGCGTTGTCCTGATGAAAAAATGATATGACATTTCCGACTGGCCAATTCTGGACGTTTTTCGTCCATTACCTTTTTTAATCGGTGTAACTGGAAGCAATAATTGTCTAAATTCAAGGCTTTGCGGGAGGTGCTCCTAATGCACAATACGCTTCCATTGTGACCGGAAATTTTTCACACCACATCGTTGTAAACGATCCGTTTTACACCAGTTTTGATTAATTTTTAAAACAAGTATCTTGCTTCTGTTGCATTTGAGCAGAGAATTGCAAATAAAAATGTAGTCCCTTTGATATTTTCGTTATTTTGATTTCTTACAAAATTCTAATTCCCCCAAGTATCATAGAGGTTCATGTATCTAAGTTTTTTTCAAAATTCATTACATGTGGTGTGTGGGTGCATCTCTGCGACTCTCGTCTCGTGTGAACTAGAAAATTTCTCAATAGTGCTTCCACTTGTCAGATCGTTCACGATGTTTTAGTTTTAAATTTTTGCTCTTAAAACTTTGGAACAATTCTGTCAGCTTTGACACCATCTCCATCAAATGCACATATCTGTCTTTTTTTTATTTGTAGAACATTTCCTTCCCAGAAATAAAAGACCATCAGATTATGAAAATGTATCTCATTTTGTTTTAAGTTTCACTTTTAATATAAAAAAACATAGAAATAAACTAACCGCACAATAATCGTATCCAAAGGCATGTTGACATGTCACTATTCAGAATGTGTGTGTGCGTGTGTTATAAGCATCTGTCATGTGAGATATGAAATCATGTGTTTAGACATCACTAATGGATAAACTGTTCGAAGTTTTCGTACTAGTTTAAATGACAAGTATATTGCATTGGTTTTCCGCAGTATTATGCCACCCCAATATTATGAAGCATTGTTTGTTTTCTTGTCATTAATAATGGACGTTCACAAAAATGCTTGATGCAGATGTTATGGGTAAAGAATTGGTATCGACTGTTTATAAGGAGTAAATACTCGGTAAGTTTATGTGAAAATATTGACAATCATGAACACCATTTAAACATTTAAATTGCTTGTAAATATTCAAATATCCCAGGAATGAATAACCAGACACTATAGTAACATTTATAATTTCATACTGATGGCAAGTTCTTCTTCTTCTTCTTCTTGTTCTTCTTCTTCTTCTTCTTCTTCTTCTTCTTCTTCTTCTTCTTCTTCTTCTTCTTCTTCTTCTTCTTCTTCTTCTTCTTCTTCTTCTTCTGCTGCTGCTGCTGCTGCAGCTGCTACTACCACCACCACCACCACCACCACCACTACTATTACTACTACTACTACTACTACTACTACTACTACTACTACTACTACTACTACTAGTGTTGCTGCTATTGCTACAACAACTAACAGTAGAGAAAAAGTGCTGGAGAGAAGCATGCTAGAGGCTGGTAATATACTTCCAATGCAGATTTGCTTGGCATAAACGTTGTTTGCGTAGGTGCAGTTGTGAAATACAAAATCCTGACCTTCTATGTTCTTTCCAGATGCAAAAATGAAATTTCTCGCTGCATTTTCGTGCTGTGTTATCTGTCGGGGTTATTTAGGTTCGTTATCTTTATTTCCACCTCAGTGTGGCATATTGTCACCAGTTTGTAAGGATATTGTTAGAAATACCACCATAATCATACCCTAAGCTGACTGCTAATGGGAGGAGAGAATTGCATCTAGCTTTAGGCTTATTGAGTACAGTAATAAATATTTTCCTTTTGAAAATAAGTAATCATTTTGTCAACAAAACAGAAACATACATACATACGAGCATACATACATACACGCATACATACATACACGCATACATGCATAGGTAAACATTCGAAGCAACAAGCCGTGTATTTCGCGTGAGTGACTATTTATGGAACATACGACAAATACTATCTCCAACTCCGGAGCCACAACTATCAGCCTTGTTAAATAAGTGGTTAATCTTCAGATGAATTAACTGAGAGAGCCTTTTATAAACGGTCGTAGTGATTTTTGACTGAAACTTGAATATTCCTTACAGAGAGTTACTACAAACAACATGGCTGGACACATCAACAAAACAATCGAGGAACGGAACGAAAACAACATCTCAACAGGTAAACAATTTTTTTCTAGCTGTAGTTATAGAAGAAACTGTAACTACAATACTCATTTCTCTTGGAGTTATGAATTGAATAACTGCTACGTAAAACCGAACCAAAACCCCGCTGTTGGCTATATGGATCGACTGAAATCATATTGTGATGGTCTGCGTCCAAAGTTAAATCATTTTACTGCGAAACAACAACGCCTACAAGTAGCATTTGCAGAACATAGAAGAGAGGTTAGTAATTGCAACTTTATTAAAACATCGAAAATTAACCTTCTTCCCAACTCAATAAACAAAAACGAAAACGTGAATGATACAAGACCAACACGTAATTTCGCAGCTAGCGACATTCCAACAGATTCCATAGTGCCTGTCAGCCAAATGTTATTGGCTCATATAACTGACCACTGTCCCCGTAATACGACTTTGGTAAATAGCAGGCACAACCGCAACGATTACTGTAGCAGCAGCAGCAGAAGCAGCAGCAGCAGCAGTAGTAGTAGTAGTAGTAGTAGTAGTAGTAGTAGTAGTAGTAGTCTGGATTATATGCTGATTAAATGTAACCTGAGTGAATTCTCTACCAAACTAAGTAAAAAAAAACCCACCAGATACCGTATTAAAAGTTACTAACAAAATATTTATTTACAACAGTATGATGAATCCACATACTGACTGATTAACACCTGTCTATATGCACAAGCTACTACTATAAAATAGCACATAGATGATATTCATAAGTAAACAAAACCGAAATTACAAAGGATGTACCATCATGAGTTTTGAAGATAGAAAAACAGATAAATGGTTTACGGAAGACCATCAGTCATGTAATGATGCTTATTACATGCAAACAAATAAATTACTATACAAACCGCCAGCAGAATGTAAAGAAGGCGATAGAAATAATGTTTGAAGACAGCGAAAAGGGGACACTCACTTGAAAAGTGAGTAAGCTAAAGCAGGAGCTAAATGTTGTCGGTGAAAAACTCCGACAGCAAAAGAGAATAAGCAAGAAAAGAACAATAAACAAAAAGAATTATCGCAACCAGGCAGCAGTATACAGAGACGTAAGAGGAGGAGTAATAAATATCACGGAAGCTCCTTCGCGAGAAGACATAGACTCCTTCTGGAGGAAAATCTGGAGTGAAGAGAATGAATTTAACCCAGATGCTCTGTGGCTGCAAGAAATCCGAAGAAGTTATTGTTCCTGCGTTACATCCACGATATAGAAGATTGATTGTGAAACTCTTGCAACTATGATCCAGAAACGCCAGGATGGAAAAGCATCTGGAAGAGACTTGATTGTTGGATTTTGGTACAAGAAGCTAACATTCTATCGACCATACCTTATCAATCTGTACCAACAAGCTTTCATTGGGAACAGTAGCATACCACACTGGCGAGCTCTGGCAGAAACAAAATTGATCCCCAATTGCAGAACCACCCACACGGCAAAAATCTACCGGCCAATTGTATGCCGGAACAGGATGTATAAGATATGTGTAGCATCTTTAAACCTATTCCTCCAAGACCATTATGAAACCAATAACATTAACACAACAGAATAAACAGCTGGGAAGAAGGCAGTCTGTGTATGTGCCGAGCAATACCTAATCAACAAAACTGTGATGTCAGATGTGCTAGAGCATAGGAGGAGCCTAGTTTCAATCTGACTAGAATACAAGAATGCCTTTGATTCTGTGCTCCACTCATGGATGCTAGAAGCCCTTCAACTTGCTAAACGTCCAGTGAGAATAGTCAAAGCTATGGCTCACCTGACTTCATCGTTGGCCACCATCTTGAAATTAAACACAAAGAGCAACTGTATTATCACCGATAGAATACAATATGGCAAAGGCATATTCCAAGGAGACAGCCTCTCTGTTGTTCATACTTTCTGTAAACCCATTGTCATTCGTGTTAAGGAAGTCTGAAGGGTATCTCACTGGTTCACAAGGAAACAGAAATGGTAACATCATAAGACTTGGAAGGCATCTCCTTGAGCAACACTCTGTCGCATAACCTAGAATATATGCCCAAAAAAGTCGCACAACTCTACCTCAACATATCATCAGATGAAGGGATGAGCCTATTTGAGCAGAAGAATATACATGGATATTAGTAGAAAGCTCAGTGATGATAGTAACATCGATCATCAAAGCAGTTTATCATAGACGAATCGAATAGCCGGATTATTACCTCCCACTTTGAAAGGTATGTGTTTGCAATCCAGGAAGAGGAAATATCAACCAAGTACCTGATGCACAAAAGGGATACAGATGCGGAGTTCACACTGAAGATATCAACCACATTATAAGCAGTTGTCCGAAAATGTCATCACGGTATTATTTACCGATGTGACATAGCGTTGTAGCTAGGACACTCTATAATGAATTCCGTCAGAAGTATAACCTCGAGTACAAAGAAATAAAAGCCCACAATATGGTAGAAGCCATAGCCACTCACATTGAAATGGAATACTGGTGGAATTTACCAGTGAAGGCCTCAATAAAAGTTAAGCGCAACAGGCCTGATATAATGATTTGGGATAGAGAAGAGAATCTGTGCACAGTTGTGGAACTCAGTTGCCCAGTGGATGTTAACATAAAGCGAAAGATCAGTGAAAAAGAGAACACCTATGCTGAACTATTGTGAAATCTACATTTACTCTATCCAGATTACAAGCTCAAGTTTATATTTGTAATTATTGGGGTCCTAGGATATGTAACACTCTGCCTATATACCAATCTTGAGAAATTAGGCATCTCAGATCCAGAAAGGAGAAAGCTAATTCGAAGGCTACAGATCCAATCCATGACTGGAACTATAAAAATTTGTAAAACTTTCCAGAAGTTTAACAATTAAAGATATATATGAGCATGTCTAGATATGTAACTCAATGCATAAGATTACATACATAAAAAAAGTCTGTGTATACATACATACATACATACATACATACCCTGTTGTTGATGTTGAAATTCAATGAAGTAGCCTTGTATCTAGGTTAGAAACCGGTTATTTGTCTATTGACAAGAAATCTTGAAATAAACTGAATAATGACATACATACATACATTAAAATACATACATACATTACATACATACAGATATGTCGTCGAATTTGTGTTTCATTAAAGTCGTTGTTATGCAGTCTAAGTGAGATAGCATTGTTGATGATAATCTTCCAACTTCAGTTGTTGAACTTCGCAATTCAGTTGTAACCATAATGAAAAAATTCTGTTAAACATGTCCAGCAGAAGATATGCTGAGCACCGTGGGAAACCGTGTAGTCTAACGCAAAATATGATAGTGTATATTTTTGATCACGTGCTTTATATTTTCTGAAAGTTATTACTGCAGTTCGCACAGCAACCACAGGATATTGGATTTGCAACTTATGATATCACTATCAGAGAAGGATGAAAGACCTTCCTATAGTAACAGCGAAATAATACTTGGAAGGAACTGGTCATTAAAAGCAACTCCGTTATTGCAGGTGGTTTAAGAGATTTATCGAATAGGAAAATGCTGATGTGGTGAATGGAAACAAATTTACAAACAAAATGTGATTCTGGTTACGTTAATTCCCAAAACACGCAGTTGTGTTCATCAGACCCTCAGAATCTGTGTGAATTGTTCTACGTGTTATAAAACGGCTTGTCTGCGCTTTTCAGTCTATGCACTCTTAGCTATACTATACGTATTCGGTGCTAGTGGCTACATGATGAATATGGCTATGCAAGTTTGAAACAAACATTTTCGTGGATTGCATCACTGAAAAATAACTTGTATCACATTCATTCACCAGATCTAAATCTACCTCACCTTTATGGATAATGTACAGAGAAAATTTATAATTAACATTATCCAAA
>NC_068987.1:26892189-26896677 GCF_001194135.2 Octopus bimaculoides | reverse complement strand
GCTTTAAATAACAGTAAAAACATGGATCATAATCTGTACTAAGGCTAAACGATGTAGCGTTAAATTTAATATATGCCTCCCTGCCGAAACTTTTCTCTGCATTTAGCATTACCTAGTGTGGTGTGTTTCTGAATCACGTTTACACACACACACACACACACACACACACACACACACACACACATACACACACACACACATACATACATGCATACATGCATACATACGTATATATATATATGCTCCAGCATGGCCACAGTCAAATGACTGAAACAAGTAAAAGAGTAAAAGAGATACGTATGAATGTAATTGTATGCATATATATATGCATATATATATATATATATGTGTGTGTGTGTGTGTGTGTGCGTGTCTGTGTGTATATATATACGTGTGTGTGTGTGTATGTGTGTGTGTGTGTGTGTGTGTGTGTGTGCGTGTGTGTAATTTTGGGGACCAAGGGTATATGTCAAAATTTGTTGAATAAAGTACTTTCAAAGTTTTGGCAACCTGGTGTCATCCATTGTTGGGGTATATATCCGCTGGACCTACTTCAGAAAGAATGCAGTGTTAATTGAGATAATGCTAATTGATGAAGGAAATGGAAGATAGATTTATCACTAGTCTTTATTCAGTACGACGATCGTTTCGACCCTCCCTGCAACTGTTTGTTATGGGTAGGATTTTGCGCATCTAATTGTCTTACATCGTTTTGTGCAGTAGGGGATATCTTACTAGGTGTACTAAGATGTCCTAGGCATGTTGTTCCTACCTGCTGCATCTTGGTTATGACCGGCTTCAGATGTGCGTGGGCATATAACGTAAAGTTAAAGTGATAGAATATAGAGAGTACAGCCTATCAAAAAAAGACTCTATACTACACAGGGATCCTTCACTCTTCTGATAATTATGCATAAAGTTGCCACATCTTTACATGTTTACATTTGCATATAAGCGTAAATCATTCAGATACTAGCGTGTTGCACAACCACAAGGAACTCCGCTGAATACGAAACTTATCCAAATTATTTCTATATTTATTTATTTTTGCAACTGACAGCTTATATAACATTTATCATTATCTCAACATAGTCTCTGTTTCTCTAATTTATGGTGTTATATTGCCCTGAAGAAATGGTAGTAATTACAAATATCATATAGAAATATATATAGGCATACATGTATGTTTTACAAATATATACACACGCGCACATACTCATTATTCATAAATAGGAGAGAGTGACAAAAGTGGGAGAGATATTAGTGAATATGTTTCCGCAAGTATACGTTGTGTGTGTGTTTAAGTTCATAATTGAATTTGGACTGGTATGATTGAGTATTTACTATTGTTTTATATGAATATTAATAATGCATTTCCTTACTGAATATGTCTTTCAATTTGTTACTGAAAATCAAATAATTAATAATTCCCTTTCCTCCCAAACCATGCTTCCTCTGCACCCTCTCCTTGCTTTCTCATACATACATACCTACATACAAACATGCACACACACACAAACACACACGCACACGCACACACACACACATACACACACACAAACACACATTTACATACATACATACACATATATATATATATATATATATATATACAGAGAGAGATAGAGATGTATATTTATCTTCCTATATCTCATTTTCATGTTTGTGAAGATAATTTGAATCATAAATTTGTATACTGTCAGGAATAGTCGTCTTCAATAACTGAAAATGAAATCATATTTAATAAAATGAACTGCAAACAGAGAAGTCTTGAAGCATACAATTTGTTAATATTTATATATTTATTTACTCATGTGTAATTATTTATTTATTACGTATTGAATAATTTTTCATATCCATATATATCTACGTATAAATATGTATATTAAATTCATTTTCTCATAATATGTTATTGTTTCATTCTCGTTTTTGTATATATACTTCATAAGTGTCTTCTATTTCAGTGTTAGTAAATAGATTAGGGTTTTATCCCAAGAAATTGCAATATTTATGCAAATGTATATAATATAGAGTTTTACTGTTTCCTATCGAAATTAATAAATCGCAATATAAATATTGTTGTCCATTAGTTTTTCAAAGTATCCAACAAAATTTGCAAATATGAAGAATAGTTATCTACATACCATCATATATATTTTAATATCTTTATTTATTTTTAGAATATACAGCAAAATGTTCCAGCAAGATGTGTAAATCAGAAATGTTATATGCAAACATGTTGAACAGTGGAAAAATAGCAGTGATTTGTAGTCGAATTAACGAGTTCATGTCTGGCATTTTGGCATAGCAAAATGTTCTGCTACTTTTATTTGTATTGCTATTGTTACAGTTATTGCTATAATAAGGACAACGACAAAGACGGCGAGGTGATGATGATGAAAGTTAAGAGGATGGGGACAACAACGAGTGATATAGTACGTCTGAAGACAAGCTAATTTCAAGTCTGTAGGTCAAACTGCGCATTATAGGCCCCAAATGAATCGAGCTAGTTGCTAAGAGAAACGCACACATACATGTATAGCACGGATTTCAGTTCAGTTTCCGTTTATCATATTTCACACGAAAATCATTCGTCTACCTGAAGATATAACATAAGCTTGCCTAAGAACTTATGCAGTTGCACAGAACAGACGATAAAGCGGTTACCAAATAAACTGCTTAACAAGACAATCACGATCGAACCTTATAGGTCAGTTTTTGGTAGATTGAGGTCAAAGCTCGATTATTGCATCAAAGAGCAAATCATTTAGTTTACGTAGCACAACATAAGCAGCTATAACTCAGTGGCTCTGCGAGAGTGTATCTGTGTGGTAAGAAGTTTACTTCCCAACCACATAATTCCGGATTCAGTTTCACTGCGTGGCACCTTCGGCCACTGTCTTACTACTATATTTTCAGGCCGGCTAAAGCCTTATGAGTGAATTTGGCAGACGGAAACTAGCCGATCGAAGACTTGTGAGTGGATTTAATAGACGGAATACATATATTTCTATATGTACAGGTGTATGTGTGCGCACGCATGCGTGTGTGTGAGTGTGGGTGTTTGTCCCCCACCATTGCTTAAACGGTGTTGGTGTGTTTACATCCACGTAGTTCAGCGTTTAGGCAAAAGAGATCAATTAAATAAGTACCAGGCATTAAAAAGTAACTACGGAGGTCAATTCATTCGACTACAAATTTTTTCAATGCGGTGCACCCCAGCATGGCCGCGGGATGATGCCTGAACCAAATAAAAGATTAAGAAATAAAAGATAAACAAAATAGAACATTTCAGCTCGAATTCCCAGACAGCCGAATTACCTTTCCGACTGACTGCAGTAGCTAACAAAGTAACACTCAAGAAATACTACAAAAATTGGCCTCCGCATTTAGTGTGAAAAAAATATTGCACTCGACCTGTTAAAAACAGCTCTTAAAAGGAAGAGAGAATGGGTAAACTGTTCTCAGATTCGTATGTGTAGAATGTTCTCAGCTTATTCGATAGGAAGTTAATGACTGGAATGCTTTTAACATATATCTGCTGTCAAGATGCACCTGGAATTAAGTAGAATGTCAAACAGATAACAATTTGGGTTTTGTATGTAAGTTGAGCATTGAAACTGCTTTGCTTAGCAAGTTAAGAATGAAAAAAAAAAAACACATTTCATATGAACAAGTCAGTGTTTCCATGTTCAATACAATATGCATTAAAAGAATAATTAGAAATAATTCTACGATGAAGAAATACAATATTACTTAATTACTAACATTAGTTCTTTTATTCCAAAGGGTAGGAACATGTATCGATGTTATTAGACCGTTACATCTAGCACAGACATTACAGTTCTGCCAAAGTAGTGATGAGAGACTCACTATGTAAATGTACAATAGTATACACGAGTAGGCGTGAAATATTCCCATATTTCACTGAGAAAATTACTAGGAGAAATTATTCAGACAATAGACAAACTACAGACGCCAAAATTACGTATATCACGAGCAAAACAGCTTATGATTACTTTTACCCGTATAATGTCTATGAATATATAAAAGTATAAAAGTTTTCTATAAAACAACCAAACTTCTAAACACAATTTACAAATATTCTCAGATATTTTTTAAGATTTCATTTATATTTGCTCACATTTTATTATATTTTGTTGTTGGTGATTCTTGTTTGCTTCCTTCTTGTTCTTTATTATTTAACAGTGATTAGTTCACATGTGTGTATATGCGTGAACAGCGAATCTTTCCGACTAACAAAAGAAAGGTAATTAATTATCATTTATGCTATGTTGGTGTTACATCGTATTTGTGAACATACAATTTCCACAAAACAAGGAAATGTTTAACAATTCACGATGTGTATTCGTGCAGCAAAAGAAGCAAAAAAAAAAAAAACTTGAAGAAATACACACACACGCACCTATACATATATGCATACATACATATAAATACATAGATATGTGTGTATATATATATATATAT
>NC_068987.1:26889578-26890299 GCF_001194135.2 Octopus bimaculoides | reverse complement strand
TGTGTGTGTGTGTGTGTGTGTAGCAAACGTGTGTCTAATTTAATGGTTGGTGAAGGCGTGTGTTCATGTGTGTGTGTATGTTGGTCTATTTTGGTGATTTGCAGAGAACAGTTATATTTTCTGCGACAGGGTATTAAAATTATATGTTTGGCCATTTTTTTAAACATTTACTGCTATTAGGCAATATATCTTATTGTGTAGCGTCACTTCTTTTAATTCACTGCGCATTTTTTATACCAGTTGAATTGTGAAACTATTTTCTTTATATTTTTTTAATATTTTCTATTTATTTTTTATCCACGAAGCAGAAACGTTAGACATTTACGCTTCTGACATCTAATTTATCTAAATTTATACGAAACATTGTATTCTTCAGACGTAAAAGAAAAATAAGAAACTTTAATGTTGAAGATAGAAATAGAGTGAAAAGAACAAGAACGAGAGATAGAGACAAGCGCACGGGTTGACAGTCTGACAGAAAGACACTCAGTCACACAGAAAAAGAGAGATATAAATAGATAGACAGAGACATGCACGCATACCTCCAAATAGATAGATAGATAGATAGATAGATAGATAGATAGATAGATAGATAGATAGATAGATAGATAAGGAGGTAAGTACGTGGATAGACAGAAAGACAGACATACTCATACATATAACCAGTCATATTGATAGTTAGAAAAATAGGTAGATAGACATATATATATATATATATATA
>NC_068987.1:26880129-26889568 GCF_001194135.2 Octopus bimaculoides | reverse complement strand
ATATGTATGTATGTATGTATATATGTATAAATTATGCACATAATATATATATATATGTACATATATATACTTATGCATAATTTTCCAACATATATACAAACATTTGTGTGTGTAAATAGGTATGCTAGTCTTCAAATAAATACTTAAAGAAGAGAAAATAGCCTTTAGAAAGAAAGCGAATGACAAAGATTGGCGATGGTGAATAAAGACAATTCTATTTCTTTATATATAATAATGAGTGTTTGAAAAAAATGTCAAAACGTTCAATTTAT
Organism: Octopus bimaculoides; assembly: GCF_001194135.2. Classification (NCBI taxonomy): domain Eukaryota; kingdom Metazoa; phylum Mollusca; class Cephalopoda; order Octopoda; family Octopodidae; genus Octopus; species Octopus bimaculoides. The sequence continues at coordinate 26,889,296 of NC_068987.1, read as the reverse complement.
AGTGAATCATTTCACATTTGAATTTCTTTTTTGACGCACTTCTTCGATTTTTAGGTCAGTATTTTATATATTAAATGTTTTGTCAATGATGCCTTCCATTATCATGGCTAAACACGTGCATACACATACATACAAACTCTTCTTTCACTTTCTACTTCTCTACTCACGAATATATGTAAATGTACGTACATATTGTATATAAACTGTAATTAGAGAGAAATTCAAAATAGTCGAAACATTTTTCTCGGTCTTTCTACTACATTCATTTATCTATGGTAGCCATCATTCATAACAGAAGAAGATTGTAATGCGTTCCATGTAAAGACTAAAAATTATAAGAGTTCAACCTAAAAATAGTTTGTCGCACAATAAATATGTATATTTAAATGGTGCCGGAGGCGAGAAGTGACAGACATCATAATTGTTCGTGACTAGTTTAGGAGACTCCAACCGGAAATATGCAAAATTTAATGAGTAGATGGGATGACATTCAAACATGAATTGTAATCCTATGATTTAAACACACAATTTCCATTTGAGTTAGAATATATAAATGTTTTCTTATGAAATACTCTCACGACACAAGACTAATCACTGCAATGTTATATACGATCACGTTTTTTTTTTCTTTCTTTTTTTGTTTATTTCTTTTATTGCTTAGAGTCTTTTAGCAGCGAGTTTGGAATCTATGCTACAATAAAATACAAACATCACATTGACACATCGAACTAGAGCCAGGGCACCCGTAGAATCGTTTGAACTCCTGGAAATAGTAGCCAAGTCCTACTACGACACCATCCTACAATACTATATGGATGACGGAAAGTATTCTTTCTTGTAAAAGCAGATGTAATGGATACGGCTGGATAAAACAGATGCAGGACTCAACAGAAATATGCTTTTGGTAGATATATATTTTTGGAGTTTGAAGTATTTAAACATTTTCAATAAAAGGATGAGTATACCACCGTTATAAATGAGTCATATGTGTCATAGGTATGGCTTTGTAATCAATGAAATACAAAATCCGTACTGGAAATCTGTGAGATTAAAATTACAGTAGACATTGAAATTGGTCTTGTTCTGCAGGGAATTGATAAATCACTGATATTAGTCACTCAATTGATTCACATCTGAAAATGTTAAGGATTGACTTTGAGAATAAGGTGAACAAAACTAAACAAGAATATTAAGTCAATATGATCGATTATTGTAATAAATGAGGACAAATTCTTGCACTCCCAAAGCGCAAAACATTTGCAGTATTTCATGAAATGATGAAAGTTGTAGTATTTAATCAACCTCCATCTTTATGTTGGCTTTTATCTGTTCTCTAAACATTAAATTAAAGCAGAACATTATAACAATTCCATACTGGCTATGAGTGCTGTAATATTTATATTTACTTCTTCTGGGATGTTAGATATCTTTCAGAAAGATATGAAGAAACTGGTTATTACTTTATGTTTGCGGTACTCTATAAACTTTTAAGCTCTTTATTATATTATCTAGTTGAATCACAGTAAACCAAATTGTGATCACATCGGTCTGAGAAACATTCTTGACTTTCATATTATGATATAGATAAGACAGCGAGCTGACAGAATCGTTAGCTCGCCGGGCAAAAGGCTTTAGGGCCTTTCGTCCGTCTTCACGTTCTCGGTTTCAATTCTGCAACGGTCGACTTTGCCTTTCATCATTTTAGCGGTCGATAAAATAAGGGCGAGTTGTAATCGATGAGCCCCCTTCTTCGAACTGGTTGAGTTTGTGCCAAAATTGGAACCAATACTATTGTGTATTTAAGGCAGCGAGCTGGCAGAATAGTTAGCACACCGGCCGAAATGCTTAGCGGCATTTCGTCTGTCATTTCGTTCCGAGTTTAAATTCCCCTTTAATTATTTCACAGTCGATGAAATAAGCGCTAGTTGAGTTCTAACGACTTATCTCCTTCAGAGAATTTGCCGGCCTAGTACCACAATTTGCAATCAATATTATAGTATAATCAAGACTAAACAACGAATTATCTCCGGTTCAATGTTTCTGACTGATTTCCTTAGTTTCTAATACCAGGTTCAAATCCTGAAATCGGCATTTAAGTTGGATGGGAATACATGTCTCCCATTATGCAAATCAATAGTTGAAATATATGAGTAAAATACTGTGAAGGCCCCAACAACAGAGTACCTGATCACTTTACATGCTAGAAGTAACAACCAAATAACATTCTTCCATTCCACTTAACTGAAGCTTACATTGGATAATGCACTCTAGGGTATATTATGCCTTGAAAAGAAGGGATGTAGCCTGTTTGATCATGGGTTAACTCAATCAGCTTTAAACTGGAAGGAAAAGGCAACATCCAATCATTACAAACTATATGAACATATACATCAGCTTCTACCATAAATCTAAGCTGACTTTATAAAATCGCATTAGCTTTGAAATTTAGAATTGGAAAATGAAAAGTTGGAAAATAGAATTGTAAATATAAACATGAGAAGAAATACATCAGAAGCACAAACACAGATCGTAGCAGAGAAACGTCAGGAATGGACGCCGGAACACACATGTCATGTGATTAAATTCTATTGGTAATCATATATCTGAAGCATCCGGGCACTATATTCCAGTCAAACCTCGCTGCCACGGTACATACAATATCAGAATCTTTTCAGACACCCTTGTCGCAGATAACCGGCAGGCTTATTAACAATCAATCATTAGCGACGGAAGCAATATCTTTTCTACTCTAGGCACAGGGCACGAAAGTTTTCGGGAAGATGCCAGTCGATTAGATTGACCCCAGTACGCAACTGGTGCTGAAGTTATCGACCCCGAAAAGATGAAAGGCAAAGTCGACCTCAGCGGTGACGGAAGCAATATCAATACCAATATATAATGCAATCCAATTTAACATGGGTGTCTTGTTAAATTGCATAGTGCCACTGTGTGAGTATAGCCATGTGTGGTATATGAAGGTAAGCTTCAAACCACATACAATCAAATGGAGATTCGTTGAGAAATTTATGCTATGTGAAAATGACTCAAAGAGAATCAAGCTATGCGTAACTGCAAGATAGAATATTCTTTTTAGATCCAAGAATTCTATCAAACTACTTAACCGCAGAGACAGTAGATGCATAAATCCAAAGAAAAGTTCATACATAGATACATACACACAGCAAATATTGGATGTCAATTTCACTTTTCGTTACCACACGAGGATAAAAGTAACTCAGAAATGGCTGAATACTCCACAGACATGCATAACATTAACGTAGTTCTCAGGGAAGTTCAGCCTCGCAAAGAATATGACAAGGCTGCCTCCTTTGAATTACAGCAACAATTCGACACACACACACACACACACACACACACACACACACACACATATATATATATATATATATATATATATATAAATGTATTTGTACGTGTGTGTATAGTTTAGATTAGTTAAAATATGTTTGCAAAAATGATTGTCGCGTGGTGGAAATAAACGCAATTGCCAAGCTTTTATTCATAAATCCATTTATTATTTCTTTGAAATAATTGAAATGCAATAGCATTTCAATTTGGACATAAAGGTTCTTTGGATATGTACGATGTATTTTAAGATTAAATAGTTATAAGATTTATTTTTGTGCGACTGAGATATTTTGGTTGGATTATATAATCATTGGTGTTACATTACCTTCTATATTCTGTAACTGTTAGAATATAGTATTCTAGGCGTGAATTTTTTGTGGGGACGGGTCCATATACTGCAAAAGTCAGACAATATTTTGTAATTAGCCTCAGGTTAATCTTAATCGACCATTGCTAATGATGAAAAGCGTTCCAAATTTGACCGTCTCGTATTTACATTTAGAGTAACATCATTCGATACGTACATCAATTTTAAAGAATAAAAGATGATTTAGGAGCGATTTAACTGCTATTTCAACCAGGATCAGTGAAATTGTAGTGATCCCTTCTCTGAATATGGAGTAGAAAAATCAATAAATGTCGAATAAAGTACATTGCTGTGTTTAGTCACGTCTCTTTATCCTCATTTCAAAATCTTACCATGATGGACTTTGCTTTTCATCTTTCCGTAGGTCGATGAAAGATTATCAAGTCAACCGTTTGAGTCGATGATATCGCCAACACCCGTTTCCATATAATGTGTGATCTTATGCCCATTTTCCAAATCAATGTTAAGCATTTCACAATGAAATAAAAGACATACAACATTAATATGTGAACTATATACATATACATATCATTACGAAAAACTATTTTATTATTTCCAGTTAAAAGCGTTGAATGCAGTGTTAAATTTAGATAAGAAACATCCCGATACCTGTCACAGTGTCTTAGAACTTGGCTCTATTGTTAGTTGCTATTGTAGTATGTGTTAAACCACTATGAGGAGACCTTCCATATGCAAAGATATGAACTGAAAAGTAACTACTATTTTAATACCTGATCCAATAAAACCTAAATATGTTCTGAGTCATCACTGCGCGATTGCCAAATATCATATACCAGTATTTCTGTTTATTGTTTTTATTCCACCTAATTTTAATTTCTGAATTAAGCAAAGCATTTTGATTACTTTGCATCCGGCATGCTGAACTGATGGTTGTATTGACTCATCTAAGCAGCGAGAAACTGCAGTTAGCAACTGATAGGTTATTTTTTATCAATTGAGTTCCGTTACTCTTACAGTAAAAGCTGCATTTTCTACACTGTCATAGGTTTGGTTGCAATTTTAACTTGCCTCCCATTAACCACTACTGAAACTGGATGTAACCGGTACATAGTAACAGGATTCGATTGAAATAGAAGCAAAATTGACATCAAAATTGACTCTGTATGACGATAGACACATTAGATGAAATGGGGCATGATGTGGATACTCAAACGAGGGACAGGTGAGTCAAACCTGTGACAGAATTGACCACGGTTAACATAAGGTTACGTAACAGTAACAATATACCAGAACACTAATTGTTACCATATATAGCCAAGATCGAAATGTCATACTACTTTCTTTTCAAACAAATCTTTGGTGCGCATCTTAATTTACTTGTATATTTAATGCACAAAAAACATACGAGTGAATGTAAACGCCTACAACCTGGATAAAACTTTCCCGATTCTTTGGAATGGTCTCACAGGGGAAAACTAGCCGAAATTGGCAAAGCCGAAATCTTTTAAAACGTAACGTTAGAGAAATAACGTTCACAATTAAATGAGTAGAGGTAACACATTATTGAAATAGAATTGGATTGGAGCAATTATCTTCTCGACAATCGATTTCTCTAATTAAAAATTAGAGTTCTCATAACCGAAATCGACGGCCATATCTTCAAGATTTTTGCTTACGAAAGAGAATTCTGCAACTGTATAGAATCTGTCGGCCTTACACCTTAGCGGTCTATAATCCATATGTGTCAAAAGCATGTATATATACATTTTTATGAAAAACTTGAACTCATTTTTGATGGTTTCAGCTTGAAATTCAGAACAAAAGTGCAAAAAATTAGGGAAAATAGCGTTCTTCTTCATGCGCTCTTCATACAGGGGTCAACGATCATGCACCTCTACATCCTCCTGTACTTACACAACTTCAAATGTTTTGAGGCAAGTCTTTTTGGAGCCACACAAAAATTACATCAGGATGTTAAAATTTGTTTGTCCTGACAACATTATTTACTGTAACACTGGTGATCTTCCAGTTGCTCAGAACTGTTTGAACCATTAAATTTACAGCGTTTCAAACTGGATATAAAACAGAACTGGATCTGACAGTTAGATACCGACTATAAAAGTAAACGGATAGTAGTTTAATAATCTTCCTTGCCATTTATTTAAATTTTACTCTGGGGAATTTAATTTGTAAACAAATGTCACAAGATTTTCCGCCTCAGTTTCTCTTATAGTCTTTCTTTTAAATGGATTGGTATAAATATTTAAATTTTAACTGACTGCAGTTTCACAGATTCAATTGTGTATGTAATCTCGAGAAAAAAAATAAAGATCTTTAGAAATATAAATCACAGAAAATAGGTTTTGTTTCGCATTTAAAGAATTCCTATAATTCCTCTTTGATAAGAGACAAATGTTGCTATAAGACCTCACGGCATTCGTGATTTTTAAAACAATAAAACTATTCCCAAAATGTTCTATCATTTAAGTGGTTTCCAGATGAAAAGGTAAATAAATGTGGGATGAAATCTTTGCTAAAACAACAGAAATTAAAGAATTATTTCAGTGTAAGTGAAGTATATAAATATGTATGGTGTGTACAGGAGGCGGTAAAATTTTTGATGGCAGTGTTTGCAGTATTTCCTCGAGAATGAGTGGTCCACTTTTGTTTTCTGACTTGCACGGAATTCTTGCCTGTGGCTTCCATAAACAAAAGCATGTATAGCAGTCACACACCGGTAAACAGCTTTGATTAGGAAGATCGAACCAACTGAGGGAATTTGCTACGCATGACACTCTTAATGAGTTACCGATTGAAAGATAGTTTGGTAAGCGTCATGGATTATTGAGAGCCCGATAGGATAATATAGTAATATTGACCATTCACTAAATACCCCCCCCCCCCCTCCAGCCATCTTCAACACCTCTTCCTTCACTTTAAAGGTAAGCATAGAAATAAGAGTGGGCTAATAATGCTCGGAAGCGCTTCGTTTAAGTTCAACTGACGCAAGAGACATAAAACCATGAAAATGCAACAATTGTAAAATGTATTGGTAGTATGATTTACATGATGGTGCAAACATTATTTGAAGCAATGCTCAATATTCAAGATAGAATAGAATGGTAGCACACACATACATACGAATACATACACACACAACCAAACACATATGCATATGCACACTCATATATATATTGTTGTGGTGAGAGTCATTGATTCCCTTGCGGGATTGTAATAATGGGCTAGCTGAACACTTATAAAGTGTAGCGTATTAGTTGAGACTGAGAAAATTATAGGAGTCGTTGAGATCTCGTGGGAGTCGTTGAGATCTCGTGGAAGTCGTTGAGATCGTTGATCGTAATTGCTGCTGAAACTGTTGTTGCTGTTACCACCAATGCTGTTGCAACCGAACCACGGATGTTAATAAGTGTTCCATGTTAACTCATTTTTCGTTGATTTTGTATCAAAAGAAAATTTTAACGTCCAACTTAAGCTTCGAATATAATCGTCGCTATTTTTATAAGTGGATATCCTCATCGCCACTTTTACAAGTGGATATCCTTGTTGCTACTTTCATATCCTTCTAAACGTTGGATATACAGATTTCACGAAGCGAGGATAGGCACGACTGTCTTCAAACGCCGTACTTCAGATTACTCCACTAAACAAGATACTCCAATAAATACAAGCTCTCAAAGATCTCATGAGTTTCCTACGACTTCCATGAACTCTCAACGACTCCTACCACTTCTCTCGGTCTCAACCAATACTCTACTTTTTATAAGAGTTCGCCTAATCCATTCTTTCAACCCAAGAGAGGTGTCAACGTTACTTGCCACAACACACGCGTACGCACACACACACACACACACACACACACACACACACACACACACACACACACACACACACACACACACACACACACACACACACACGCCGGGCGAAATGCTTAGCAGTATTTCGTCTACCGCTACGTTCTGAGTTCAAATTCCGCCGAGGTCGACTCTGCCCTTCATCCTTTCGGGGTCGATTAAATAAGTACCAGTTACGCACTGGAGTCGGTATAATCGACTTAATCCGTTTGTATGTCCTTGTTTGCCCCCTCTGTGTGTAGCCCCTTGTGGGTAGTAAAGAAATAACACACACACACGCACACGCACACATACACACACATACACACACATATATAACCAACAAGTACAGCCGTCACTAAAGTGACGGACGGTGCTAGTAAACACCAGCATTGCTAGAAATAAAAGTCAAAACGACTCGTACCCATGTAAGAGCACTTTTCTAACGGCTGATAAGGGTGACAGGCTCCCCGCTCCCAACGACAAGCAAGACGGAGTCTGCCTTACAGAGAGCACCCTAGGAAATATCGATTGGTTTCCAAAAATGCTGAAGTGAGAATTATAAATTATTAAGGTGACTATTCGCAATTTAGACATGGTGTTCTCTATTAGGATGACAAGGTGACATTTCTATATTCGTATATATATATAATATATTATAAATATAACTATGTATGCATATATATATATATATATATGTAAGTATGTATGTATATATATATCTATATATGTACGGTAAGAGAGAGAGAGAGAGAGAGAGAGAGAGAGAGAGAGAGGGGGGAAGTGAGAGAAAAGAAAGAGGAGGTAGAGAAAATAAACCTAGTGGTAAAATAAACCACAAGACAATGTTTGAAGACCCAATCGACTATAAGCTTAAAATAAAAATTGTCTACACCTACATAATGATTTGCATACCTCTTTCATTCGTTTGGCCACTCGTTTATATAAGAGTATTATATGTAAATATATATGCATATATATAACATATATTGCATTTCTGAAATCTTATGGCACATGTGATGGTTTATCCATATGTTATACATATTTGTTATGAATACATGTGTGTGTGTATTTGTATATATGTGTATCCTTTCTCTTGAAGAGCGTAGGCTCGAAACGTAAAAGACTTTATCACTTTCTCGAGTGTGAAACTATTACACCTGCTTGTTGTTCATACACCTGTCTTTGTCTTTTTGTTTTCTGTAAATTTCATATATATATATATATATATATATATTAATAAATTATAGGGTACCAAAAAAATTTTAGAAATTTTATTTACCACCAGTGGTCTAGCAAGAGTAAAAAACAGTCAATAGACTATGTATTACTCATTAATGCCGATTAGGTAAACCGCAAATACGCGGTAAATTTGAAAAATTAGACATAGAAACACGAACCATCCTCCCTATTGACTCGTGCTTCATATGTTGTCTGGTCATTCTGCCGATGTTAGTCCGACGTTTGTAAGATATATAATTGTTATCTTACTAAAATTGACTTGAAACCATGGTACAGAATATAGATTGGTAAACGTTTTTATTTTTCATTCCCTTTCGAAATTATCCCTATTTTTGTGGTATGTAGTCTTTTGCTGCTCTTTCTAGCGGGTTAGA
>NC_068987.1:26879000-26879865 GCF_001194135.2 Octopus bimaculoides | reverse complement strand
ATATATATATATATATATATCCACACGCACGCACACGCACGCACACGCACGCACACGCACACATAGTAACACTTACACACAACAAAGACAAACACACACACAAATACATATTCATACATACATATTCACTGTAAAACTAAGACTAATTTGATTAGGACACTAAGTGTTTCCTTGCGGCGAATTGAACAGTTTGTAATTTTCTTTTATACGTTTTGTTTTTTATAAAGAGCAATACAAAGCTTCATCTTTAATAACGTGATGATATTGCAGTTATTATAATTGTTCTTTTGATTTTGACTACATCGAGGTCAAGAAAGAAGTGATGATACTTAAGAATGATAAAACATGTTAGGATATATTTTTGAAATTTTTATTCTCATGTATGTGTGTTTTTCTTTTTATATATGTGTTTTTTTTTGTGTACTATAATTTTTAATGTGAAGACGAGAAGAAGCTTACCAGTGTGAATATGTGTATTTTGCGTGTGTTATTAGTCTTGATTTTTGGCAACATTGAATAAGCAAACACAAAGAGTTCAATACAAATCAAATAAGAAACTCTGTGTGCGTCTTAGTGGTTAGAGCATTCGGTTCACTATCGTAAAGTCGTGAGTTCAATTCCCGTCTTGAACAAGACACTTTATTTCACTTTGCTCCAGTCGACTCAGCTGGTAAAAATGAGTAGTACCTGTATTTCAAAGGGCCAGCTTTGTCACACACTGTGTCAGGCTGAATCTCCCTGAGAACTACGTTAAGGTTACATGTGTCTGTGGAGTGCTAAGTCACTTACGCATTAATTTCACGAGCAAGCTGTTCCGTTGATCGTATCAGCTGACACCCTCGTTGTCGTAACCGACGGAGTATAT
>NC_068987.1:26877526-26878562 GCF_001194135.2 Octopus bimaculoides | reverse complement strand
ATATATATATGTATATATATATATATATATATATAACAAGCACACATGCAGAGGATATCTTCTCTCCTTGTTTGTATACCACCACTCCTTGACAACTGGTGCTTGTGTGTTTACGTCCCCGTAACACAACGTTTGTGTGTGCCTGTCTGTCTGTCTCTCTGTCTGTTCATGCGTGTATGTGTGTGTACATATATACACACATGAAGTCGGCGAAAAGGTAGCAGCATTAGCACGCCGGGTGAAATGCTTTGCGGTATTTCGTCTACCGTTACGTTCTGAGTTCAAATTCCACTGAGGTCGACTTTCCCTTTCTTACTTTCGGGGTCGATAAATTAAGTACCAGTTACGAACTGGGGTCGATATAATCGAATTAATCTGTTTGACTCTCCCTGTTTGTCCCCTCTGTGTGTAGCCCCTTGTGGGCAGTAAAGAAATTAGAAAAGTTAGCACGCCGGCTGAAATGCTTAGCGGTATTTCGTCTTCGTTTTAGTCGAAGAAATCGGTTCAAAGATACATTATTTGTAAGCCTAGTACTTATTTTGTCGGTCTTTGGCCGACCCGCTAAGTTACGGGGACATGAACACACCAACACTGGTTATCAAGCAGTGGTGGGGGGAACGAACACACACACACATATATACACATACACACACACATATATTTATGACAGGCTTTCTGTGTCCATCTACCAAATTCACTCACATGACTTTGGTCTGCCTGAGGCTATAGTGGAAGACACTTGCCCCAGGTGCCATGCAGTGGGACTGAACCTAACCCTACCCCTAACCCTTTTACCTAGATTCATTACGAAAGTTTACTACAATCCATTATTTAGATTTATATAAATCACAATGTTTTATATCGGTACATATTAAATCGAAATGGAGACATAACTCTGCTTACGTCTTGTCGAGTTACATTTTTATTTTTTAAGAAATTAATTTGAAAAATTAGCCTTAACATCAGTCGATTGATCTGACTTTATGTCGGTTTCAGCAAATGCTTATGAATATCACAAAAAAAATATATACATACA
>NC_068987.1:26876375-26877332 GCF_001194135.2 Octopus bimaculoides | reverse complement strand
ATATATATATATATATATAAAAGCGCCTGAAATCAAACACCGAAATGGAAAAAAAAGATCAAATAAAATACATATGAGAATATATACTAGGCTTTTATTAAAACAGATATAAGCTGATAAATTCTTAAAATTGTATTTTCGTATTACGTCATTTTAATGTTATGTCGCATGTCTTCCAACCAATTACCGACCTAAGTTGAGGTGTGCTTGTATAAATTATGTATATACGTTCATAGGCCCGCGTATAACTGTCCTGTTTTTTCTACGTTAGTCAGTTACTTAAAATAACACTTTTTTATTATATCCTCACACTCACTTAATACAAAATAGAATAGCTTAGTACATATTCTTTAGTATACACATTGAGAAACTTTAGCCTTTAAACTTATTTTTTGCTATTACTATTCATTGATAATATTCCATAATATTCTCTAAAAGATCAGAGAACTAAATAACTCTATACACATATGTAGACCTTAATACTGTTCACTGTATATAAGATCACAGAGAATTCAATAGAATTTTTATATTTTTCTTACTAGCCTCTAAGTTTTCCATCAATAATATACAACATTATATCTTAGAATTTCTAATTTTCGTTTTTATTTCAAAACACTATATAACAAAATTCAATTATATAGATCATATCTTATATATTACGTATTTCAAGAACCTTTAATCGAAATCGTTATTTACAGTATTATTTCAGCCACTGATTTAATATTCTTTCACACTTTCTAGCATTTCAAAAATTTAACAGCAAAATACTAAAAACCCACGTACATGTAAACATAGATAACTTACATGGAATTTTTATTCCCTCACAAACACACACACTCATACAAACACAAACACACGCATGCACATACTAAAACACATAAACAACAGAAAATAAAGAACAACAAGAAATAACTAACAAATGCCATGTTATAAATTGATTAATAGAGTTCATATAGA
>NC_068987.1:26872820-26876309 GCF_001194135.2 Octopus bimaculoides | reverse complement strand
TATATATACATATATATATTTCAAAAGTGTTAAACCTTTATTGAAAATCAGGTATAAAGAATCTAAGAAACTAAAATTCTAGAATTATAATAACTATATACATATATCTATATATAGACGAACGCACATATTCACATATACAAACTCGTTCCCTCATATGCACATACTCACAGATGCATTTATACACATAAACAAAATAGCATAGACATAACATACATGAACTTATTAACAAATATGTAAAAAAAAATTACAGCTATATGCATATTTATTAGAATTATATACAACATATAATATAAAATATATATTTTGGTATAGTTGCAACTGAAATCTTTATTTGAATATTTATTTAGTTTACTATATTGAGTTACCCCATGTTTTTTTCGTAAACTCATACCAGGAAATAATTTTATAAAGAAAACTCTCACGAATGAATGCACACACTCACACACACAACACACACACACACGCACACGTAAACAAGCGTGCACACACACGCTCAATCAGTGGTGCACTTGTACACACACATATAGGCTAAGACCCCAAACTAATAAATCCCAGAATAAAACCAATTTCACATTCCTTAAACTTCATCACACTCTTCCTAACCTCAAGAATTTTTTACAGAAAACCACGCTAGAGATCCTATATTCAATTAAACATCGCTCACGTTTAACTCTTTCCTTTGCCCATTCAACCTTCCATCACTTACCTTCAAACTTCTTCCTCAAATTATTATCTTTTATTATAGAACAAACAAACAAACAAAAAATAAATAAATCTTTATGATATTTGGTAACACTGTTGTGTTCCAAATAGATCTTCCGATTTTTCTCTGCAAAAGAATATTGTTACTACTTTTCAATTAATCGTTCTCTCTCTCTCTCTCTCTCTCTCTCTCTCTCTCTCTCTCTCTCTCTCTCTCTCTCTCTCTTTCTCTTTTCTTCTGTCTTTATATCGCTCACTCAGAAATCTGCATTGTTCAGACGTTGGCTCCGATAGATTTAAGATGATCAAGGCAAGTCATGTAAATATTCAGTGAAGGTCGATCAAAAATTTAGTGACGCTCCCATACGTTTACATCTATGGGGTATGTATGTGTGTGTGACTTCGCGTATGCGTGTGTGTGCGTGTGTATGTGTGTAATTTGTGTGCCTGCAGGTATGCATTTGTCTGAGTATTTCTGCGTGCCAACGTGTATCTGTAAATCACTTTTCCCTGTGTCTGCGCTTATTGGTTCTAGCCGTTGGTTTTGCTCATATACAGTTATATATCTGTATATACATACACATTGACATATAGATAGATAGATAGATAGATAGATAGATAGATAGATAGGTAGATAGATAGATAGGTGCGTGTGCGCGTGTAGGGGGCGCGCACACGTGTGTGCATGCATACATATTTTAATGTTTTCTTCATTATCTCGTACAGTTTTGCGTCTGGCCTCGTGCACATATGAGTGGGTAATATACACTATTGCCTCCGTCACAGTGTTGTTGCACACGTATATGATTTATTTATCTTCAAATGGTATTATTGGTCGAATTGCTCACCGTTATATTTCGACAGAAACATTCATGACGGAACAGTCATGCATAGACTTTTGAGCCGTTTCCGACCACTTTAATTTAAATCGCTTCCAGTATGGTTCTTCCTTAGCATATACCATGTCGGCCATAAATGCCCCTAGCGCTTTCAAGTTAATTTTCTCTATCACATTCTCTAAAATAGATTTTCCTCTTGACATTCTTGTCTATAATACATGTCATCTTTCTAGAATATATAATACATCTTCTAAGGTAACTATTTCGTTTCTTTTCAATCTTTTTTCTTTCTTCTTTTATAATCATGTTTTCCCGGAGGAGCTACATTTCCATAAAATGTTATCTCTGTTACTAGAATGACGCTAGGTGTTATGAATTACAACTTTCCTCCCAACATATTTGCCATGTCTCTGTTTTACGATATTACAGTATTTAGAAGCTTTAATATCTAAAATTATTCTTAAATGTAGTTTACATAACATTTGATTTTCCGCTCATCCAACAATTTTCAACATGTGCTAATTCTAAACGCTAAAGGTAGAGTCTCTAATTGTTCTCTCATTTTCTTTCAGAATAAGATATTATATATTAAACCGCTTGTCTCTCTATGCATGTATGTATGTATGTATGTATGTACGCATGCATGTATATATGTAAGTATATATATATATATATATATATATAATGAGCGGCAGTGGTGTCAATGAGACACAGAGGTGTCAGGTAATGGTGAGTGAGTGTAATGGATAGACAATTGTTAAGCTCCAGGTTCGGTGATTATCTAAATTAACTATTGCTTAACATCTTCTTACACCGTTTCCGATGAAAGTATAAAGTAAATATCCTGGAAACAGCTGTAAGACCTATTTATAAAAGTTCTAAAATGTACACAGCTTTCGTTTTTTTATCTCATTACGAAAAGTAAATCTTTATATATATGTATATATTCTGTAATTCTTTAACTTGTTTCAGTCATTTGCCTGCGACAATGGTGGATCACTGCCTTATATGGTTTTAGCCGAAAAATTGATCCCAGGACTAATTCTTTGTAAGCCTAGTACTTATTCTGTCGGTCTCTTTACGAGGACATGAAACATACCAACCTCAACAGTGATGTTGAGCGGACAAACGCAGACACAAAGACATACACAAATAAATAATTATATGTATATATATATATAATATTTATTTACGGCTGGCTTCTCTCCGTTTCCCCACTACCATATCCACTCACAAAGTTTTGATTCGCTCGAGGGTATAGTAGAAGACACTTGCCCAAGATGCCACGTAGTTGGACTGAACCCAGAATCATGAAGTTGTGAAGCAAGCTTCTTACCACACTGCCACGCTTGCATGTATGCATATAAATATACATACAGATGCACAAGTGGATACAGGCGCAGGGGTAGCTGTATGGTAAGAAGCTTGCTATCTAGCAATGAGGCTCGGGGATCGAATCCACTGCGTGATACACTTGCCATATGTATTCTACTAAAACCTCGGACCGACAAAAGCCTTGTGAGTGGATTTCGTTGACGGAAACCGAATGAAGCCTATCGCATATATGTGTTTATTTATTTGTGTGTGTGTCTGTGTGTGTGTGTATGCACGTTCACGCGCGTGTGTGTTTATCCTCACCACTAATGCTTGACAACCGGTGCTGGTGTGTTCATGTCCCCGTAATTTAGTGGTTCGGCAAAAAGAGCCCGTTTGCATATCTACTAGTCTTAAAAATAAATAATTACTGCCATTGTTACATTCAACTAGAAATTCTTCAAGGCAGGTACCTCGTCTTGGTCACAGTCCACTTACAGAAACAAGCAATAGAAAAAGCCAACATATGCGCACACACTTATTCATCAAATATATATATGTGTGTGTGTACTTGTGTGTGTGTGTGTGTGTGTGTGTGTGTGTGTGAATATATAGATATAGATATGCATAT
>NC_068987.1:26867438-26872726 GCF_001194135.2 Octopus bimaculoides | reverse complement strand
ATATATATATATATATATATATATATATATATATAC
The DNA here is from genome assembly GCF_001194135.2 of Octopus bimaculoides. NCBI lineage: Eukaryota > Metazoa > Mollusca > Cephalopoda > Octopoda > Octopodidae > Octopus > Octopus bimaculoides. Next base: position 26,872,690 of record NC_068987.1, on the reverse strand, counting down.
ATACATATATGTATTTATCGATTTAAAAGTTCACAATTTCAAATTCAGCCCCATTTGTAATTTGAATTTTCCACTGCGTTATTGATTTTGCTTTATACTGCTGCCTTTTGTTAAACATTAACCCACTTCATTGATCTACAAACAGGTTCTTTTCGCATTAGATTTAAAGATATCAAAGTGACCTAAACTATTTTATAAACATGCAAATATATTAGTACATTAAGCTCTATATCTTGAACTATTGACTAGTTTATTGAGTTATTAAAGACTTTTGTTCCTGCAAAAAAACACTCTTCATGATCTCCTTTGAATCTGTCTTAGAACGAATCTTATGCTTATGTGTGTTTCTTATTAGTGTTTTCCTGTAAAATGTCAACCTCTTATGTGAGTATCCAACTATTAGAACCCTTCCAGTTGCTTCCCATTATGCAGTTTGCCTACAGCTATGGTAAAATTTGCGAGTCAACAGATTCTGATACCTTATTATTTTTTTACTGCATTTAGCCACCATACATTGAGGCTGACGTTTGCTTTTCGTTTCAGATTTTCAACCAGAATGATTGAAGATCTTTTTGGGAGGAGAATTTCTTAACGGTAATATTTCCCTTCCTCAAGGCGGCGAGCTGGCAGAAATGTTAGCACGGTAGGCGAAATGCTTAGCGGTATTTCGTCTGCCGCTACAACTTAATCCCTATGTCTGTCCTTGTTTGTTCCCTCTGTGTGTAGCCCCTTGTGGGCAGTAAAGAAATAAGAAACGTTAGTACGCCGGGCGAAATGCTTAGCGGTATTTCATCTGTCTTTACATTCTGAGTTCAAATTCCACCGAGGTCGACTTTGCCTTTCATGCTTTCGGGGTCGATAAATTAAGTACCAGTTGCGTACGGGGGTTCATCTAATCGACTGGCCCACTCCCCAAAAGTTTCGGGCTAGAATAAAAAAGAGTATTTCCTTTCCTCATCTCTGTATATACTCTCTATAAGTTAAAAGCAAATTTATTATATATCAGACTCGTTCAATAATATGCTTGCGGTAGCGAAGATTTTCTGTCTACCTGTATGTATGTACGTATGTATGTATGTATGCACGCATGTATGCATGTATGTATGCATGTATTGGGGTGTATATACGTGAGTGTTTCCTTATGTGTGAGCTTTCTGTTGTGTGCTGCGTGTGTATGTGTGTGTGTGTGTGTGTGCACAGGTGTATGGGGGATGTAGTCTTGCGTGCGTTTGCGTGTGTTTTGGTGTATGCTTTCTTGTGTGTGTGTGTGTGTGTGCATTCTTGTGTGTGTGTGTGCGTGTGTGCATGTGTGTGTGTGTATCTGTGTCTGTGTCTGTCTGTGTCTGTTTGCATATGTACGTATTTTGTAGCCTATTGTTTTTACGAATAAGTAAGCATCTGTGTGTAAGTTTGCGTCTGTGCGTTCTTGCACGCGTGAGTATGTCCGCGTATGTGCGTGTATGTGTGTAAACATGTGTGTAAGAGTTCCTGTACATATTTCTATCCATTTTCGTGAATGCGTATATGTGTTCGTTGATGTGAGTGTATGATTGTGTGTCCTAGTGTGTATGCGTTTGTGATTTTCTGTGTGTATGCGTGTGCGTGGATGTGTATTGCTATATACTGCAAGTGTTCATAATTACATGTATTTTTCTTCATGGATTTCTGTGTTATCCTGCAGTGATTTGAAAACTACCCTATACACACATTCCTATACCCAATCATTTCATTGCACCCACAATGATGCACACACCCATGCACTTTTGCATGTGTTGCATGAGTAGTAGCAGTGGTTATGTCATTTATAACTGCTCATTTATGACCCACGTATCTGTCGTAATAATGAGTCTCTCGGGCTAGTTTTCAGTATTAATTTGATTCAATATGCCACTATGTTGATCTTTGACAGATTATCTTCGAAGGACATGCAATACAGATCTTATCAGAACATGTGTTCTTTTAAAATACATATGTCTTATATAATTGTTTCCTGATGGATCTCCCTTTTTTTCCCTGCAAATTTGATGTTCGATTTAGCCTCCTTCGTAATATTCCCAAACCTGCTGGTTAACTCCCCATTCGACATAGCCCTTCAAATATCTGTTTTACCATGTGCTTATTTTAATTGCTTTATCACTAGTCCTCTATATTCTGTTCCAATGTTTGCCTTAGTATCTAGAGCAGGTCCCATTGAAATCCTTATGATACCATCGAAATTTTTCCTAGATTTCCTGTACACTCTAACTCTCTCTTTCTGGTTGCAGACAAAGAACTGCATGCGAGGCATAAAGTCCTGTGCAATTCTTTCTATTTCACAGCGTTTGCACAGAATGGAACGTTGTTCATCGTCCGAACTATATCCGCTTTAAATATGCTTATCTTCTTATTGTGTGATAAAGCCGTGTTCTTAAAAATAACATATTTGAAATTTATGGGTTTCGAACAAAACCTCAGTCGAGTTGACTATTGTTGCTGGTAGTTTCTCACGGAAGTTCAGTGTAAAAGAAAGCGAGTCAATTGTTTGTGTGTTTAGAAGGGTAGTCTATCGTTTACAAGATACTCTGGTGGGTGTAGGTAGCTATGCACTGGATGTTCTCTTCTCTGTTTCATCCATTACCTCTGATTGTCCTAACTAGGATGTTCATGAGGTCTCGAACATTTACTCTGTATATCATATCTAGTAACACAACTATCTCTTTGTCACGCTCTCTCACTCTCTCTGTATCTGTCTATCTATCTACATGTCTCTCTTTGTCTATCTTTCTATTTATCATTCTATCGATATATGTCCATATGTGAATGCGTATGGACGTATATGTATGTATGTATGTACGTATGTATGCATGTATGTGTGTATGTATGTATGCATGCGCGCATGTATCTACCCAGCATAACCTGAGTTTCTTTTTTATCTTATTTTGTCCTGAAAAATACAGGTAAGTTATGCTGTATCGCTCGTATGTTTTTATCCCACACTCATCACTTGTGCTCATTATCTATATTTTATCATAATTCCATTACCTCTACTCACCTACATCCAGTCACTAACGTATATATATACGACAAACATACAACATTGCTGCTTCTGTTCCCCTGTAATGAGCAAACATAATATGGACCTGCGAAAATCTGTAGTATTGTTCATTGGAATTTTTAGATATTCCATTCTTTTTGTTGCTTTTAGTGTTGATATGTTTATTAAGTTTTAATATGTAAATCAGCGTCCCAAAATGCGCAGCGATGTATCAGTAAGTGAAGAGATAAGCGTTATCGTTTTACATCACTTTAAATTATTGCCATAAGCTATACGTAAAGATTTACTTATATTTTGTTTTATTTTAGACGAGGCTACGTTCATCTAATCACCGATGTCTATATATTATTTCTATTTATAACTGGATACAGCTGATCTCAAAGTTATTTGAATATTGGCAACATTCTTCTAACTAGTTAAGTGTCCTACGATCATTTACATATTTCGTAGTTTCAACCTCATTTGTTCTTTACGACCTGTTCTAACCTAGGTTTCATACCAAATATGTCACTCCATATGGAACCGCAAAAACTACAATCTCATCCATCAAATTTATTCAGTTATCAAGCATCCTCATGCTTCCAAGCATTTCACAGCCTTTCTATACCTTCATCCAGCTTACCCACCTACTTCATGGGTTTCTTTTACTTATTCTATAGAAAGTTTTTCTGGTCATAAACATATTGTTTAGAAACATGGCACCATTATGTTGTGTGGCAAAATCCTTTTCATTTGTTTACATATTATCAACTGAAAGAGTTTCGTGTTCTACAACCTCCACAGTAGTACAAGCCCTTTTATTTATGTTTAAATCCGATGTTTTGTTCTTTTTTGTGTGTGATACTATTCACCAAGGACAATGACATCAAGTAAGTTCTTTTTCGAATACATACGGCCTCATCTCAAAGAAATTTGCCTGCTTATCTTGGCTGCTGGATCGCATCCAGTGAGTTCTCACTGGAGGAGTTTTCCAGAGTTATTGATTTAAATATCGATTAAATACTTGGCAAATTTTTTCGATTATTTATCATCCCAAACAAATCAATTACAATTTATAACCATGTGACATTATTAGAAATCATTAATATTTCTTGCATTTTTGCTGGTAAGGCTGAATATCATGAAAAATTAAGATTGTATACCAGATAATACATAATTACTGGCGTTCCCTGAAAATTCATCTTAACAGCAATTAATATTTGTAATAAGATGTAAGTAAGCTGCGCTAGTAAGATTTTAATTATGCCTGCCTGTTGTCTGGAGAAACCACAGTCAATTTATTGTATATTTTAATACATGCAATATCAAATGCTTCTATTAACCACGCTTGGAAAGGCATAATATTGACTAAGCTGACTTCCTCTAACCGCATTACATGAAGAAAATGAGCCATAAGAGATAGTCCTGTACCAAAACTAGTAATGAGATGCAGATCAATAACTTCAATATTAGGTTTGTGTCATAGCATTGTACTGATCTTTAAACCCAACTAATTCATCATGTTGATAGGCTGTCATAAACTTGTTAAATGGTATTTGGATTCGCCTTAGCTCTGTTTTCAGATATGTCTGATCCCATTTGAGCCCATTTGAAAAAACAATTCTATTATACATTACGTTTCTTAATAATATTTTTACAATGCAATTACTAATTGTTTTTCTATAAGAGTATATGCATTTTAAACTTATCAGACATCTGTATCCATATTACGGAGGCCATATTATTGTCAAAATATTTCTACACAAGTAGGGTTGCACCGACAATTCAACTGAACCTCTCTGAATCAAATAACAATCTTTCATTACTGAGTTAAATGTAAGAAGGATTATATCATCTATTTAATCCAAAATAAGAAAATAATAAAATGATTCAACAGCACTAAACTTAAATTCAGTACGTAACGAGACGAAACTAAGTAAATTTGGACAAATAATTTCGTACCCCGTAATATTCCCACCTTAATTATTGATTTCATATTGTGGTGATTGCTATTTGGCAGTACAGTTAACTCTCTTCTATATTTCCCATTGATAATGACTAAAGAGCGAGAAACGCATCTGAGAATCCGACACGGGAAAGCACTGCACGTTTTTTATTGAAGAGTGAATCTGTGCTGCATGGTAACGTCAGTCAATTTGCCTTAGAAGTTGAAATATGTCACAAACATATGTTCACTAACTTAAAGTTCGCTTATATATATATATATATATATATATAT
>NC_068987.1:26856529-26866888 GCF_001194135.2 Octopus bimaculoides | reverse complement strand
ATATATATATATATATATATATATATATATATATATACATATATTCAAACACACACATTCTTGCATGCATGCATACATATATATACACACACATAAACACATATATACATACATATATACATATATACGTATATGTATATCTTTATATGTATATGTGTGTGCTTCTGCTTGCGTACGTGTGTGTGTTTGTGTGTGAGTGTATGTGCATGTGTGTGTGTGTATATGTGTGTGTGCGCTTGCGTGGGCATGTGTGTGTATGTGTGTGTGTGTGTGTGTGTGTGTGTGTGTGTGTGTGTGTGTGTGTGTGTGTGTGTGTATGTGTGTGTGTGTGTGTGTGTGTGTGATAGCCGACAGGGAAAAAAATGCTCAATACCATCGCTGCAGAACAGACGATGCCGATACCTGAAGTAGAAAAATGTCCTTTCATCTACTTAGGTGCAACTGCCAGAATTAATTTATATACATTATAGCAGTATAGTTGCCATGGAATATTGTGAGATAATATTAAGTTAAAACATAGCCTGAAAAACAAAATAAAAAGGAGTAAAATAGAAGCAACACAACACATTGGTGTAAAATCCCTTTCCCAAGAACAAAACTATAGTTGTTTATGAACTGGAACTGGTATATTTTGGTATGCAATATATGAGGATACTGGGCCTACCATGCACAGATGCATGTTGTTAACACAAGCCAATCCGCTTTGTGTAATTCGTATCACTTTTAATAATTACTATATCAATGAGAATGACTTCATTAATTCTCAACTTTCTGATATTCTATTAATGAGTGTGTTAAGTGCCAACGAACGAACATTTCAGCCCTTCCTTGATTCGCTATGTACATTCTACCAATTATTAATAAAACCATATATATATACTCATGTTTTGAGTTCTATTTTTCCTGTTTGCATCACTAAACCTAATATTCCATACAATGGATTTGTCAGTGATTGTGTTTAAGATGTGTCATTTTCTTGGCATATCTTTTTGCAGTAGAGGTACTTGTAATTGCATGGGTTTGTTGCTTAAATTCAGCCGTATATTTTACTGACAGTGCTTTCAGTGAAAAGCCCACCACATGTATTGAAAACTGTGTGTTAGTCACTCCATTCTTAGCAATGCTACATAGAGCAATATTTGGTATAGGGTTTGTAAAAAATGTAAAAACATAGGAGGTTAAATAAGAAAAATAACATTATTTGATAGAGTAAGAATAAGAAAAATAACATATTTTTTGATACAGAGTTAAATAAGCATTTACAAAATAAATAAATATGAGACATTATCAGTATGATAAAATATTTAACTGCTTAATGGTATATTGAATGACTGAAATATACTGTTAGCGAATTTAAATAATACTAAAATAAGTCTGAAGCTATCACATATATTTGATGCAAAAGAATTGCTAGTGAATTACTAATACTACTGTATTTGTGATACAGCGGTGGTTTTTTCTTTTAATATTCCAAGCATGGAATAGGTTTTCACTTACCTATTTTAATGGATAGGTTCCCCAACAAATTTTTATGCCCTTGTCATAAGATAATATAAAAACAATGAGTTGCGGAGTAAGTTGTGGAGTAATAAAAATTTGGTGGCCTACGTGGTTAAAAAGGTCGCTTTCCAGTCATCAGTTTTGGTTCAGTCCCCCTGTGCGGCATCTTAGGCAACTTTTTTTCTTTTATAGCATAGACCAACCAATGCTGAGTGAAATTTCACAGATGGAAACCTGTCATACACACACACGCGCTCGCGCACACACACACACACACACACACACATACACACACACACACACATACATATATATGTGTGTGTGTGTGTAAAGAGAAAGAGAGAGGTGGCATTTTTGTCTTTACATTTCCCTCCTTTGCTAGACGACCGGTGTTGGTCTCTTTGCGTGCCCGTAACTTAGCTAATCTCAGTGACTGAATGACTATTTAGAACAAGTACTGCAGTCGATCTGTCAGACTAAACTTTTTAAAGCGGTGCCCCAGCATGACCACAGTCGAATGACTGAAACAAGTAAAATATAAAATCTCTATGCAAAATAGTTTTCTAACATTGTTTCATATCCTATATTTCAAGTGGAAGGGCGAAGTTAGTCAGGTCCTATTTAATGACGAAATAATTTCTTACATTGTCGCAAAACCAACAAGGGATATTGATTAAACGCTAATATATGCATGATACATATCCGTTCAAGGATGATGAAAGATAAATCGTTTCTGGAGGGTAGACTGTAAATCGGTATTTCATCAGAAGAAAATAAATACTATATAAAGTTCTACACATTCTACCCTTCCACTACTTTTTATTTTATATAATATCATAAATATTTCTAGGTAATAAATATAAGAGTGATGTATAAAAGCGAACGCACGCTGGTTTAATTATTCTTAAATAAAACGATTTTATTGATTGAAACTAAAATCTTTAAAGATGTGATGTTCCATATATTACATATATTATATTGAGATTTACCGGAAGCAAAACTCAATGGAATATAGGAAGTGCGATACTTTTCATCATTATACGTTTACATAAAAAGAAATTAAGTTTAATCTGTTGCTTCAAAGTGATTTTATACTAGTTGTTAATCAAAGATCAGACGCGATGGGATTCAATTACAGGAGTAGATTTAATGATTTCTCAACATCAAACTCTCTTTTCAAATTTCATAGCCGTGAGGTCAGCCTACTTAAATTAAATTTGCTCGAAAAATCCAAATGTATATCGAGATAGTCTAATGGTTTAAGTGTTTGTAGCATTTAACGCTAGAGTATAGAGGATAGATCGCATGTATCACCTCTGTTAGATCAAGTCAACACCGATAATTATTGCAAACTGTCACTGATTTATATATCAATGTTGAAATTATACATCCCAGCAGATTGCATAGATGTAAACGATACTTTAACAAATAAATATATTACCCATATATTCAATTCCAGATGGGGTTGACCAACGAATCAAATGCATAATATGTTTAATGTAGTTATATGTGCTCATATATGCGAAATTCGACAACTAATTACAAATACTATTACTATCAAAGATCTGAGCCGATTCTTATAAAAGGAAATGTTCCAAAACTTCGTAGTGTTTTTTGAAATGGTGAAATATCCCAGTTGTAGGGGAGTAATAAAAACATAGCAGACAAATATCAATTTGCTCAATTGTTGCCATTTACAGTAGGAAATAAATTCAAGTACGTTTTCCACCGTTTTCAATTTCTCTGGTTTAAAACCAATATATTTTCGAAATATCTATTAAAACTCTATTTCATTTAATTTCATAAAAAATATGTATATATTATTAATATGAAATATGAAAAAATAATCGATATACCATCGAAATATGGAAGATCAATATTTATTTGTATAAGAGTCGTTCGGTCGCTCTATATACTAAAACATGCACACAAGTAGAACTCCTGTATATTTTTCTCTGTGGAAACAATGAGCATTTAAAGTTTTATCTAACATATTAAAGAATGCTCACGGTTCGGGTTTTCTACGTCGTTTGCAGACATTTATTTTAAGTACGTAAGTGATCTTCATTATCGGGAAGACAGCTGTAACTTCTTACATACGAAACAACCTGAATATTTCTTCAGAATTAATGGCACATCTGTATTAATTTAAATATCCATATACGAAAGAAAATATTGCAACTGTATTTAACTGATTTACACCAAAGTATATTCAGCTTTTTCAAACTGATCATCGAATCTTTCTGGGTAGTGCATTACATAAAGAGAACAGTATATAATTTCATAACTGCACGTCTCATGCATAGTTCTACTTTAGTAACATGTCTATATCGTGCCTCATTTTACAAAACAGTGAAGGTGCGTACCCTACTGAGTAGGCAAGAAGCTCCTGATCATAAAGTCGTGGTTTCAAATTTTGATTGGGCGACACGCTGTGTCGTTGACGAAGGCACTTAATTTCACTTTACTCCAGTTGACTGGCGGCAGTTCACTCTTCCTGTCGGATTTTTTTGTTAGACCAAGTGTGAGGGGCACGTGACTACACAGGTACGTAAAACAATGAGCGAAAGCATGAAACACATTATCAAGCTATACCTGCTAGTGTACGACTGCAAGCTGAACTGGTTTACATTTAAGTAGAATAAGGGACAAAACGTAGCAATTTTAATATTTTTCGTGGGAATAGTATTAATTCTGACTGTATTCCCAATGGTAGTCGTTAGTTGTACGGATTCTAACATATTGCCATTGTAATGATAGGATGCCTAAACTCTGCAGAAAAAAAAAATCAGCTACATACCGTAATGAAGAAACAAAAAGAGTATTAATTAATTAATTTATTTATTTATTTTTTATTTATCATAGTGTGATCATCTCTGAGTGAGAGGCTCTATGTTTAAAGGTATAACAGTATTGAAACGACTGCATTTTGCCTTGCCATTTTATATTTAGGATTACATTCATTATTCAGTGTGAACTTCGTTTTTCAAGAGGCAAAGTATAATTTGTTAACCAAGCTGCTATTTTAGTAGAAAGGTCAACCAAGCAAAGACTCACTGAACGTTTCTAACTCGTGCAGTGTTAAGGTGTATAAGGAGAAAAAATATTAACCTTTAACAGATCAAAATGCTAGATAATTCTTTGAATAAGAGTATTTTAGAACAGGTATCGTTAATTACGAAGGTGGATTAAGAGACATTTAAAGCTCAATTCAAATTAAAACTTGATATGTCAAGGTAATTGAGTGATTTTATATGATTGTATATACACAACGATTGTAAAATGGCGTACCGCGAATTCGCATTAGATTGCACCATTCGCGGTACGTATTCATATTGGTCTCGCTGACTCACAAAGTAAAGGCTCTAGTATTGCCCCAGGATCTGTTTCCTCATCTACACACCACCTCCTGCACATCAAAGATCCACTTATCTCTAACTTGCAACAGTTCTAATTCCTATGCATACTATAATATTCTTTGATCTTATCTAACCTTTTGCGCCCAAGATCTATCTACCTGTAACATTGACAACTCACATCAAACCTATACATGTCTCGTGAACAGAAACCTGAAAGACATTCTCCAGTGACTATATATCAGTCTTGTCTCTTTTAGCAACACAATATCAAAACATCTATGTAGACATGAACAACGAGTACTTAGAATTTTCAAGATTCCATCAAACGGTGGATATCACCATCATTGATGATCTCTTCTGGCTATCCCATTTCTTCAACACAGCAAGCACTTTATTAAATAGGGATATTACTTTTGCGTCTAGCAATTACAAACACTACACAAAGCTTGAGTATAACCCATAATCGACTATTGCCACCTACATTTGATATGCTGTTAGTTAGACGTAGAAACATCATAAACTACTTCTAAAAAAAATCACCAACAGAATAATACGGAATTACATGCCTACCAAGACACTCCTACTGCCAGCATATATCAATACCATCTCCTCGGGCTGCCATTTCTTTCACTACAACATTTCCACCTGTCCCTCGAATTTTGTTAACCTTCCACCATCTGCAGTTATACTCTCAAGTTTGTTCGTTTCTCAATCTTTCGTTACACATATTGTGTCCATTCCCATCCTTGATTCGTACTAACTTCAGTTTGCATATATTCTGTAATAATAGTAACTATGATTATCTCATCAGACTGTGGTGGTCAAGAGAATACTTTCCTCTAAATTAATCAAGTAAAAGCAATAATAGAACCAGTCCGATCCTAAATTTCTTTTATGTGCATGAGAGAATATTATGTACAGCAAACGGTCGATAATATCATAGACTTGTCAGTAATATCTAGAAATTTATCAAGAATTTTAAAATGTCATCTGAACGACAATCATGTAAAGACGTGATGATGCAAAGAATCAGAGTGACAATTAATTGAGAAGATTTGGTATTCTATCGAGAGATGATATGACACAGATTTGATCATTCTGCTTTCCATAAATTCATGATAATAAAAGGAAACAAAATACGTATATGAATACTATGCGTATACAAATACTATAGGAATATTTTGATTAAATTAAGTGATAAGAATCTCTCAAGAGAGATAAATTGCAGAAAGTCTTCAAAGAAGAAATCCAACTCATGCAAGAGTTTCGGCCCTTAATTTCTTGAACTCTAAGGGATCCGGGCCTCCTCCTGGTCATGACACTTGGGTACCCTTCTCTTGACTTTTTTTTTACCCACTTGGATGTTGGAGATCTGTGCATTTAAACCGCCTGGAGATTCCATTAATTTGTAACTCCTCGTCATGACTCAGCTTTCATATTTATTCTTAAATAAGAAATAACATTGATTGTAATGCCAGCGGTGAAACGACAACTATCTCAGTGTCTCACTTAGAGACACTTATCTTGTTGTTAAAACACAAAAATATTGTCTTAACAAACGGTATGCAAATCTTATTTCTTCCTCTTCAACCAAATTCAGCTGGAGCACTTTTTTCTGCTGTCTATGATATCGCCTTTAGGGCTTTGGTCTAGTTCTTCACATAGACTGAGAGTTGTTTTATTCAATCGTAAGCAGATTTCACCACACACCTTTGGTTCCAACCTCTGGTACCAATCTCTGGATCTAACCTCTGGCTCTAACCTCTGGCTCGAACCTCTATGGCGAGAACCTTAACTCGGAAGTGTGCCTCCCTCAAGCTGCTGGTCAGACAAGCATAATATTCGGTCTTGAACACATGTGATACTTCTATTCTAATTTCAAACGCATAGTAAATTCAGTCAGAATTAGTTGCTTTGGTGAACTGGAATGGAGTAGGATATCCGCCCCACACCACTCATCCTGATGAGTTCTGGTTGCTTTGTTGATCCTGGAAGATCTACTCTGTTATCTGCACTACCAGGAAAACTCCATAGTTTTTCCTAACTATAATTTGCTGAGGAATGTTGTTGGAGATTCCGGTTGTACCCTTGCCGTACTTGTCATGTATGCGTTCTCATTAAGCACTTGATTGTGCCGCCAATCAAATCTCCAGATTTCCAATGAAATCTACAGGCGGTTTAAATGCACAGGTCTCCAACATCCAAGTGGTAAAAAAATGTCAAGACAAGGTTACCCAAGTGTCATGAGCAACATGTGGCCCGGATCCCTGAGAGTTCAAGAAATTAAGGGCCAAAACGCTTGAATTAAAGGCCGAAACGCTTGACTTAAAGGCCGAAACTCTAGCTAGTGCTACTCTGCAGGAACCTAAAACGTGTTGTGTCTGTCTACCCCAGTAGAGTGGGCACTCAGAAATATCTGATTTGCTCCACTTCACTAGGTTCGTATTCGATTACATGAGCTTATAAACAGATCTGCGGATTTTAAAAGCTGCCATATGATACATGTCATTCCAGCTGAAACATTTCTTGATTACCCTGTTGGCTCTGCTCTGCTGCCACCCAGATTCATATGGCATATTCTTCCTTTTTCGCCTCCAGTACAATCAGATCTCTTCTCATATCTCTGCTGGCCTCTGACTACCATTCCAATTTTGCTGCACCCAAACCCTGCCAATCAACCACAGTGTGTCCCATTTTCCCGCTGATCGTTAGGCCTTACTTTTCTCGGTTGTTATCCATCGTTCGATTGTGTCTGAATTTCTGAGGATGTGATTTCAATATTTATTCTTTCACCCCACAGGCGTCACAGCAGATTGTATGAACAATGTCTCCTAATGTGGCTAGTTTGTGTTGCAAAGTGCTTTTCCTTATGAGCACATTCAGTTTCTGAATTGTTTCGTGTCCAGTGACTTCCATTTTTCTTTTGCACTTTCAGGCGGCAAGTTGATCCTGAAGCGTCAAGTCTCAACTACCTGTATAAAATCTTCGACAGCATTAACCTGCATGCATGTCCTTGTTACTGTGGTTTGGTTCCTGGCCTTGGTTTTACTCCATGTCAGCTGTAATATTTGTCCCTATATGAATAACCTGGAGCATGTGATGTCAATAGAGATATCAATAGAGAAATTGTTAGATGCCCTTACTGATTATGATAATAAGATAGTAAATTGACTCAATTATCAACGATTTGACGTTTCCATATAGATTGGATTGGAATACTGACAAATAAGAAGTAAACGTTATTAAGCGTCAACCAATGAAGAGAGAGAGAGATCGATATCAGATGAAAACTGCGAATGTGTAAATCAATCATGCTTTTGCACATAGAAAATTTTCCACGAACTGAATTTTAAACGTAAAATAAGCAAAATGGTTTCAATGATGAAAAACAAGTACAATAATGAAACAGAAACAAGATCAGCCATGCACAGACAGGACAGCCCCACGAAACAAGTTGAAATCCTTATCTACACTTAGACCCCACCCTCAACTAAATTAAGGAGAAGCAATAATAAAGAAAATCTGTCATCTTATGTGGCTAGAAGCTCGCTTTCAGCTAGTGAGATGAGCTTTGATATATTCATATGAACCTCGCAAGTGTCTTACAAAATAATAATGGCTTCAAATTTTGGCACAAGGCCAGAAATTTTATGGGAGGGTGTCAGTCGATTACATCGATCCCAATTCGCAACAATTGGATGTGATTTTTATCGATGCCAAAGGATAAAAGATCAAGTCGACGTCAGCGGTATTTAAGCTCAAAACAACTTTTCTACAAGCTCAACATTAGCAGAACTTTGACATATATGATCATGATACTAATTCCCCGTTAGAAGCGTCAATAGTTTATTTCATATTAACATAATTCTAGACGAATCCTGTATGGAAGATCGACAAATGGATCGTGCGTGTAATTCAAAATGCCCAGCCATGTCACATAATATGATAAACTTATTCTTAGCTCACGCATCTTTGGAATAGTTTCCACTTACTATTTCAGATATTTCAGTCGATTGAACGATGCATACCGTAGGGACCGAGAGAAATCTATTTACTACCAAACATATATATAATAATGCGCATAAATGAGAAGAAAAACAAAACTCATAAATTAAACCCAACTATCCACTGAATTATAGAGATTATGGCAATTATGGAAGGTAATAATGATATCATTTATGTGTGCCGGACATAATTCCAAGCTTCATTTCGCATAAATTTGGTGTACGCTGAGGAATTTTCAACTAAGTTTGCAATAACGAAGTGTAGAAATCTAAACATTTTAACCGCGCAGATACAATGGTCGTTTTTACTTCTTAAATGAACAGAGTAACTACAACAGTTATATATATATATATTCTCTCTGTTTATTTCCTCGTGATGCTTTCTGTTGAAGAGCGTTCAAATAATACACCTGTTTTTGTTTATACACCTGTCTTCGTCTTCTGTTTTTCTGTAAATTTCAACTATATATATATAGGTATCCACATAAGACGTATCAATCATAGGATTCCCTCACGCTATATTTTGATCTGGGTATAAACAAAAATAAAATCTGAAAATAAACAAAAATTAACTAAAATTAACTAGAAAAAAAAATAGATTCCAAAATGATTCAAAAATAGAATTCTCGAAAAGAATAGATTCCAAAATTTTAAAACGCAATAAATTCGAAAATTTGAAAAAAAACGGCGGGAAATTAGTTGCCAATCCAATATGTGTGTGTAAATTCGTACATGTATATATCGCTGCACATTATAAGGCCGCGTGTGGGTCTTTATCAGTGTGTGTATGTTCAAGTAATTCCTGGCCAGCTTCTCATATCTTTCATATATTCTCGACTTTCTGAGTTCTATTCTGGTGTCACTCGTTTGCAATAAAACTTTGATGGTTTCAGTTTGCAATAAACACTCTGCCACCAAACAGTTTAAAATTAACTCAGGAATATTATGTATTAATATGGAAGAAAATAAATTTCACTCATATATAGTTATGCATTTAAACATCAGAGTTTCAGTCAATACGCCAACTATAATTATCACTGGAAACTAAAATGAGTGGCCATGTACATGTCAGTTTAAACTTCTATCTGAGCGTGTGAATATAACCTGGACGATTCATTCATTTGTTTACTTGTGATTGCATATGAGAATGCATATGAGTATGTAAGTTAAATTTCGCTGTGTGCATATATATATATATGTGTTAGTTAGGGGGGAGACTGTGTGTGCGCGCATTTGTATCTCTGTAAGAATATATATGTGCAAGTGTACATGTACGATTACGTTATACATGAATATGGAGTGTGTGCATGTGCCTTTGAATCTGAGTTTTAAAAATATGTATATATACATGTTTAATATATGTGTGTTTGTGCCTGTGTATGTATGGATATGTGCATATATCTATCTATCACTCTCTCTCTCTCTCTCTCTCTCTCTCTCTCTCTATCTCTCTCTCTGTATATACATATATATATATGTATATATATATATATATA
>NC_068987.1:26846488-26854856 GCF_001194135.2 Octopus bimaculoides | reverse complement strand
TATATATATACAAGGAAATTTCTTGATTTGAATGTCATGTGAACATTTGGACACTTCCTTCAAGATGGAGATAATTTTAATATATCAAAAATGTATGTTGGATGGAATTTGCTAAACACACACCTGTCTATATATGCCATTGGCTACTCAGTGTTAATTCCTGTACGTCATTTTTGTGCAATACAGAAATAGCATAGACTGCTAAATGTGTACTCTTCTCGTTTTATATGTCCTTGATTTTGGTGCCTCCGACTGTACGTTCAAGATGTTTAGTGTTGCTAACACAATTACTCTAGGGGATCTTGGATATAGTGTGGTGGCTGTTCAAGAAGAAGCATGGAAGAAGCTGTTGATTTTGATACAGGTAACCCAGTTCTGCTCAGTACAAGGAAGTGCTGAGTACAAGGATTCTATACACTTTGGTTTGTTGTTTTGTCTCAGATGTGTGTGGTTCCAGAATGCTTTGCACAGCCTGCCAAATTTGATATTTGTTTTTGTCTGTCTATCTAATAACTTTTGTCAAGCTTTTCATGAGATGATAAACTCCAGATAGTTGAGTATAGGGATTGTCTTCAACTCTCTTTCGGAGATAATAATGCAAGGGCGGTAATGTTTCTGAAGTGCTTGTTGATTGTGAAATTCAGTATTCTTCAAGTTGATTTGCACAGGGAAAAATTTAGCAACCTCTACAGAAAAGGATTTTATACATTGCGGTATTGACACTGCATGGGAAGCAAACACAACATCGCTAGCAAAGATTGTTCAGGGATGTGGTCTCTTTGTGTCATAAATCAGAATGTGGGACTGCCTCAAGGTAAACAAGCAGCCATTGTTTCAGTATCCGATGTAGAAACAATTTTTATTAAGGTCCTTTGTGATATTTACGAGCACCATTCTGAAGATCATGCACAGAATACGTTTGAGTAATCGACTACTCTCTGCAACTCATTTCCAACTGGGAAGGGGATTGAGACCTCGTTGTTCCAAATTATTTGTTTATATATTTCCTCAAGCAACTTGATGACCTCTGCGTTCAATGAGTTTCCATAAATTCTTCTTAGTCACCGTGTAAAACTATTTCGTAAATCCTACGAATATAACTAGTAGGAAGGTCACTAGAAATGGACAATCCGACATTTTAGAAATCAACTCTCCTACATTCGGCTTCTGAGGTTGTTACGATATACATACATACACATGCGTAAACACACACATACACGCATACATTTGTGTGAATACATTTGAAGAAGACTATATTGCTTAAACCACATGCACCTAATGTGTAACTATGAGCAGGGATATATCAATGTACGTATGTGAAGCAAAGCCTTGCATCGAAATTTAGCGTTTATGAGTATTTATTTATATGTTTAAATATATAGGGTCAGGGTATATAAATGTAAATATGCATACATAATTATAATTGCTGAGGCAAATTTTAGAACGAACGTGATATATGTGTTAATTTGTAAGTTTTGATATATAACTTTGTATAGACATAAATCATTTAAGAATTGCGTGTGAAGACACATGGATATATTTTCACATTTAGAACTAATTTAATTAGCACCTATATATTGGGACAGGCTTGATATATCAAGTTATATGCGCATGTCTGCTTTTAGAAATGAGTGTACTGAGATGAAGGGATATATATTTATATATAAAACAAATATCATTTCCGTGCTGGGACCTTAAGTTTTCATTTAAAGAAGTGTGTTTTGAAATATAAAGCTCTTCTGCATTACCCGTCTATCGACTGACATACCATGAATTGTATTCGAACTGGCAAAGCCATAAATGTTTTCGTATAATTGTGTATTTATTAGTAATATGATATAAACTTAAAGCCAATAACGGTTTATGAACACTGGCTTCATTAATTATTTTTAGAATAGATGTAAATAGATGGGTATGTCTGTATCTTTCAGAATATATAGGCACACACCCACATATATATATTCTGTGTCATATACTGTGTTATGTAGATAGATTTAGCTTCAAATTAATATATCAAAATGCGTTTCTTTCTAAGTATGAACAAATAATAGTTTTAATAATTTATGCCGTCTTAATAAATGATAAAACAAACAGCAAATATTAATTTCCTAATGAAAAATCTTCTCCTATCTCGGCTTTAATATAGTACAATCATATAAATATAACGATAGTTAAGTACTGATAATTGAATATTAGGATTGTTTGTTTAGATCGTTCATTATAGCTCAAATAATTTAATTGTCAGTTGTGTCATGTGACGTGCCTGATTGTGTTTTTGTTTTTTTCATTTACCATTGAATATCAGTGTATCAGGTTAGAAAGAACGTACTCCCACATTCCAGAATGGAAAAGAAATGAACGCCGCTTTCGTCTTAATTGATATATTCAATCAAGATAACATTTCCCTTCATTATTGATAAAATAATCCCATCTTTTTAGCTAATTGATCTTTCAGGCGTACTACTTTACAGGTTTCGGAGCGGAGCAAAGATAATTTTTAACCACTTCATAATAAACAAACTGTTTTCCCTATAAATAATGCTGTTATAATTCTAAAAGATGATAGTCGGATATAGCAACGATAGGAGCGTAAGTAACATGAGGCAAAACTTCTATAAACTTGTCCTGAATGGTACACTCAATGTCGCCTTGCATTATCGTACGAAAGCCACATGTCTTCACGATTGATCAATGATATTCATGCCTTCACAACTGACCAATCATGAGCACTTTTTCTGCAAATTGTTTGGTACGCTTCCAACACACGACAGTACATTTTCGTATCGTTCATATTATTCATTCTTCATAGCCTATGAAACAAGGTATGTCACATTTTTCGGCTATGGTTCCACCTGGAGAATAGATTTCCTTATTTCATTCGTTGCGAAACATTGTCAGTTTCGTTAGGTATGATAAAAAAGTAGACACTTTTCCACACTATACTTAGCCTGACCGGACACAAAAAAGTTTTAGCTCCAAAGACAAAGCAAATATAATTTTGCTGTATTCATTACTGAAAAACCCCTATGTGAAGTGAGGTGACATAATGTTTACGGTGTTGGATTCATGATCGTAAGATTGTAGTTTCGATACCTAGAACAGGCTACACGATGTGTTTTTTAGCAAAACACTTCATTTTACATTGCTCCAGTTCACTGAGCTGGCAAAACTGAATAAACCTGTGACGGAACGGCATCCCTTCCGGGTGAGATATTCATTTGACATGGAAACCTGGAAACCAGCCCTTATACGTCAGCATGACTTGAGAAAGCAAATTTACATTTACCTTTACATACAGCATGTGGTGTCTGATATGTGCCGAACATAAACTCAGTTTAAAAGTGTAAAATCAATGTGAATTTCAGCGCTATGGTATAAAGTAATCTGCAAAGAAAGAAGAACATAATATTACTAGATAAATATCAATGCTTATCTTACCGTAAGTGTTGGAAATGCACCCCGATATGAAAAATGTCAGAGAACTTTCTTTCCAACCTAATGTAACTTCCTTTTATAAATATCTATTGTGTAACAATTACAAATAGATGCTGCAGATGTTTCCGAAAAAAATGTATCTTTGTATACCATAATTTTTCTTTTTCCATAACCTGATCTCATGACCATAGTATAATATTATGTAATATAAAATTGAACTTTGAAATAACTTAAGCAATCGTTAAATGTATTTGTTATTATAGAATCCATATTCATATAAAACTATATACTCTACGTTCTAAAAATATATTAAGACACTTCTTCATACTGCTCATAAGTATATCGTTAGGATTCTCTGATATTTGTGTGTGTGTGTGTGTGTGTGTGTGTGTGTGTGTGTGTGTGTGTGTGTGTGTGTGTGTGTGTGTGTGTGTGTGTGTGTGTGTGTACATATTTGGAGAGATACCCGACGTTGGTCTGGATTAAACGGGCATAGCTTTTTATTGTTTTACTTGTTTCGGACATGTATGTATATAGGTATGCATATATGGATACAGGACGTCACAAAACGTAAACAACATGTAATACGAAAATAACGCTAAGAACGAGAGAAATGCAAATGGAAAACAAGACAAGTAACATAAAAAACGAGGCTTCATCAGTTGGCAGCTGTCCTTCTATTCTTTATTTTGAGCAATGAACAACATAAGACTTTGAAGGCAGTGTATATATACATAAAATATATATATGCATTGTTTATATATATATATGTATATTTATGTAT
Source organism: Octopus bimaculoides (assembly GCF_001194135.2). Taxonomy (NCBI): domain Eukaryota; kingdom Metazoa; phylum Mollusca; class Cephalopoda; order Octopoda; family Octopodidae; genus Octopus; species Octopus bimaculoides. The sequence goes on along the minus strand of NC_068987.1, from coordinate 26,850,637 downwards.
ATATATATATATATATGTGTGTGTGTGTGTGTGTGTATTAATATATGTATTTATATATATATATATATATATAATTACATATACATATGTGGGTAGGCGTGTGGCTTAGTGGTTAGGGTGTCAGCATCATGATCGTAAGGTTGTGGTTTCGATTCCTGGACCGGGCGACGCGTTGTGTTCTTGAGCAAAACACTTCATTTCATGTTGCTCCAGTCCACTCAGTTGGCAAAAATGAGTAACCTGCGATGGACATACGCCATAAAAACCAGGAAACCGGACCCATGAGCTGGCTAGGCTTTAAAAGGGTGCATTTATTTATTATTTTTGTTTTGCAAGATTTTTGATTGGCTAAACTGGCAACATGACCATCCACAAATACAACAATATATATATATATACATACATATATATATATATACAAAGTTTTAAATTTAAATTTAAGATAGAGATTTGACGCTAATATCCATTATTATTGTAATTTATTCCTATGTCAACATTTCTGTATAAGGCTATATTGGACTGTCAAATTTAAGTCAAACATATAAGTTGCCTTACACGTCTTCATGGTTTTCTAACAAGTTATATATATATATATATATATATATATATATATATATATATATATCTGTAAATTTATATATATATATATGTATGTACATACATACATACATACATACATACATGCAGCATGGTGATGATGTATGCAACCTGAGGCAGATATTATGTAGTAACATTCATTCTTGGATGATAATTATATTCAAATCTAACAAGAGATCCTTAATTAAGCATTTAGTAAATAGCACATTCCTTAAGAATTAAGCAGACAACGAAATAGAGAAATGAAAGAAGAAATTCTTCCCATCATGATGAATGAGATGCGCCACTCAAAAATTTCCAAAATCCAACTTAATATTAACTATTAGAACCGAGTGAAAACTGGTTATAAATTTGATGAATAATATAAAGGTAGTTGTGTATTTAATGGAAAACATATACATTTTCACCGAACACATGTACGTATACACACACATTAACATATTTTGAAGTATATATATGTATATATATATGTGTGTGTGTGTTTGTCTGTCTGACTGTGTGTGTGTGCATCTGTGTATATGTGTATGTATGTCTACCTGTATGAGTGTGTGTGTGTGTGTGTGTGTGTGTGTGTGTGTGTGTGTGTGTGTGTGTGTGTGTGTGTGTGTGTACGTGTGTATGTGCGCGTGTAAAACGAAAATTTGATTGCCTTCTATGAACGTCACATTTTTTCGTTGAACCTTTGCATCGTTTGGCACGGAGCTCCGGATGCTTGCATTCAAATCCACTGATATGTGAAACTTTTTTTCATAACCCGTTGAAATGGCAGCAATAATGAAACGCCGGACTAAGTACTGGTTATTCTGAAGTCTTCCGAAGTATAATTGAATTTCTCTAGTTCAGTGTACTTACGGCATGAGATCTAGTACTGCTGTTTTCATTTTTGATTTTCTCTCCATCGTTGACCGTAAAATATAAGCCGCTTCTGTTCTGGTGTCATTTTGTCTCTTATTTCACTGAAATAATTCGGAAATGCGATGAATATAAGGACATACCTAGTGTGGCATACCTGAAAGTCAACAGTATTGTTTACAACCAGAAATTATGGTGGAAAGAAAGGAGACGGTTTAATAAAACGCAATAATGATTTTATTTATTGCCTCCGCGTAGATGGAAGCGAACGAAAACACCAATATGAATTGAAAAAAAATCTCAGAGAGCAGAATATATTTCATTCTGGTGGGACGGCGAGCAGGCAGAATTCTTACCTCACTGGTAAAAATGCTTACAGAAATTTATCATTAAAATGCTTACAGACTTTCTGAGTTCAAATGCTGCTGGAGTCAAATTGCATTTCATTCTTTCGGATTCTGTAAAATAAGTAAGTGTTGATCGCTGAGGTCGACACGCTCACACGAAAATGTTGCCCTTGTGGCAAAATATGAAACCAATATTTTATTCTGAGACTTACTCATTTCTCTAAATTAGCGACTAGAACTGCATGGGACATTTGAATCGCATTTTTTAGAAGTATATGTTTACCTGGCTGTATGATTTGTGTGCATATCTCTCGCATAAACTTATACAGGTAAGCTGGCTTGTGAATATATGTATACATATTTATGTACACACGCACACAAACATACATACACCCATATGTAGTAAATGACATAATCGATTAAAATATGAGAATAATGTAAATGAATAGAATGCAGGGGCCAGGTGATTATTCTGAAAGCTAATAAAATGTACATGAACACTTCGTTTAACAGAAGACTTTATTATGTATCCACACTGCGTTGGTGTACAATGTGTATTACACTTTATATCGTGTATATTTTATCATGTGCTCATTATCCTTTATTATACACACACCACAAATAGGGCTATATCGAGATTTTCTATAAAAAAAAAAGGTGTGAAAGCATTTCAAAGTCGACTTCACCTTCTATTCAAACATACATACTCAACAAATGTTTTTGACTTGAAATTAAATGTATTCATGGATCTTTCCAATTTACATGACGCAGTTTACTGCCATATAATTTCATTTCAAATATACAATCACGAATAGCTGTTAATGTAATTTAACAAGTGTCGGAATTTAATTTGTGTATTTGCTCTTACCTATCTGTTTATCTTGATAAGGAAACCAGATATACGAGTGAGAATGAAAGCAGGGACACACTCTGTCGATTACTAATTCAGTATGGTATTCGCTGTACCTGTTGTTCGGAAAACAGGTGCTAGTCACTTTTTATTTTTATATGCCATACAAATAAAAAAACAAACACTATGCCTTTATTTCTCTTGTATTTAATATATTATTTCGATTTTTTTTTATAGGAAAATCCAGAAAGACAGATCCTTAGTAAATAAATAAAACGCATAAGAAGCTACGCCTATGCAAGAGTGAGCAGCAGAAAAAAAAATTAATTCCTCACTAAATGCAAATAAGTGAAGTGTGACGAGAACAGATTCAGAACAAACTAACTGAAAAGCGACGAGCAATCAATACGCGTGCTAACAACTTTGCTAAGATAAGATTGGGTGTAACCGAGCGTCTCATATTTTCGTTTTTATTTTACTTTATTTTCTTTATGTTTTATTTATTCATTTGCAGTTTTTTGCTGCAACAGGGGCTTACTTAAGGAATACTTCTTATCTAAAATAAGAATTATATTTGAATGCTTTGATTAATCCATCATTTAGGTAGATTTAATCTATATTTCTTTTAAAACTTTTATTTATTTATTTATTTATTAGACCTGTTCCTCCTTTCAAATCCGTCTCAGTGTCTGTGTGTGTTTAGAACACTGCAAAATGATGCGTTTGTAAAAATGCATCGAAGCGCATACATTTCACAGACTGAATGAATTCATGTTTGGAGGATGTTTGTTTGTTCAGAATCTAACACTGCTTCATTACGCGGATGTTTTTCTTTTTCAAGCCTCGCTGTGCCTGAATGTATCGTTTGATTTCCTCGAACATAAAGCTAACAGAAGCAGTGGCAGCATAACAACGAAAGCAAATATACGTGTCATTGTACATTAGAGTAAACAGGCGAGATATTCAAAGCAATTTTGTCAATTTGTATAGAGAGGGCGTGATCTATCATTGAACAGATTTCCAAAAACGTTGATTTGTCGACTGTGGTGATGATGAGGATGATAATGCTGACGACGATGATGATGATGAAGATGATGATGATGTTGATGATGATGACGATGATGATGATGATGATGATGATGATGATGATAACACCAACAGTGATAATAAGAACATCAACAAAACAGCAATAAGAAAACGTTAATAATAATAATAATAATAATAATAATAATAATAATAATAATAATAATAATAATAATAATAATAATAATGAGAAGAAAAAGAAAGAGAAAAATAATTATTACATTACAGAATTCGGAGTATGTATAAATTGTGTATATATATATATTTGTTCAGTTGTGAGTATGTATGTAAGAGTATAAAGGATATTGTTATAAACACACAATCAAGTACAAAGTCACGCCAATAGGCATACACACACACACACAAACACACACACACACACATATATATATATATATACATATATATATGTTTGTATAT
>NC_068987.1:26845506-26846350 GCF_001194135.2 Octopus bimaculoides | reverse complement strand
ATATATATATATATATATATATAAAGGTGGGTGTGGTGGGTGATAACTGTGTATTTTTGTGCGTTTGAATATATTACACATTTTAATTTCATACTTGTATGAATTTTTATATCTCCATATATATGTTTCTATGTATTTTTGAGAGAAATAGGGGAAACAGAGTGTGCGTCTGCATCGAATATTTCGTCTACAACAGTATTGTATTTTATTGCATTATCTGTCTTTGATCACTGTGTTACAAGCATCGGACATTGCCATAATAACAATCATGATGGTATCGGTGGTGGTGATGATAATGATGACGATGATGATGGTGATCATCATCAGCTTCATCGTCACTATCATCATCATCATCATAATGATTGTGGTGGCGTTGTTACAATTATTATTATTATTATTATTATTATTATTATTATTATTATTATTATTATTATTAATATGATTTCTAGTAAAAATAATGATAATAATAATCATGATGATGATGATGATTGTAGCGATGATGACGATGAAGACGATGATAATGATGATGATACTAATAATAATAATAATAATAATAATAATAATAATAATAATAATAATAATAATAATAATAATAATAATAATAATAATAATAATATACAGAGTATCTCAACAGGCATGATAGAGCTGCACAATATATTCACTGGGTAATATGCAAAAACCTGGACTTGCCCCATGATAAAAACTGGTGGGAACACAAACCACCCCCAGTACTTGAAAATGATCACATTGCACTCCTCTGGAACTTCACCATTCAAACTGACAGAAAGATAGACGCAAATAGGCCAGACATCATACTGAAAGTCTTCAGACAAAAATCATGCCT
>NC_068987.1:26841485-26844959 GCF_001194135.2 Octopus bimaculoides | reverse complement strand
AACACATAATTTTCTTAAGGTTTCTTAAACATTCACTTGAACAAAACTGTACAAATCCAAATATATGGTACCCTAGGCATAACACCTACATGAACTTCTAACTTGTTGTCTCTTGAGGTCTCTGGGTGATACTTGGATCCAACTTGTACAAATGCAAAACAAAAGTCAAACATAAAATAATAATAATAATAATAATAATAATAATAATAATAATAATAATAATAATAATAATAATAATAATAATAATAATAATAATAATAACAAGGCAGCAAGTATTGTAGTAGCAGAAAATGTGGGTGTTGATGTCAAGAAAAAGAAACTTAATGGGAGTGACAAATGAAAAGATCCATGGTGGAAAAGAAGAATCCAGGCAGGGTTAGACATGCACTCGAAGGAAATTTCTGTGTTAGACCGAAAAGAGAAAGGGGAGCTTAAAAGCGAAAAAATACAGGGCGCTGAAAAGGAACTATAATATTAAAAGAAAGGGCCTGAAAGTAGTAGTGGAGGAACTGAAACAGCGCCTCTTTGCAAAGGAAACAAAGATGGTAAGATACGACCAAAGAATGAAGGGTTACCACCAGAATAGGTTATTCAGAATAGATCAGAAGAGATTCTATAAAGAAATAATTGGAGAGTGTACAGATGAAAAGTTGATACTAGATAACATTGAAAGTCAAAGGTTTTGAAGTGACACCTGGAGCAAAGACAAGGAGCACAAGAAGGATGCTGAATGGTTGCAGGAACTGAAACAAACAGTAGTCTGGCCAAAACAGGCAGAACTAGTCATTTCAGTTAGGGAGGTGAATGAAATCAGAAGAAGAATGACCACCTGGAAGGCTCCGGGACAAGATTGAGTTCATGCATACTGGATCAAAAGGTATAGTGAACTTCATGCACGAACAGCTGCCCAACTCCGCACCTCGTTAAATGTCGACCAGAATGGCTGACATTGGATAGTGCTGTGTCTGAAAAACATCGAAAAAGGCAACATGGTAATCAATTACAGACCGATATCCTGTTTCTACAGTTACTAACCCATACACCAGTCAAGTACTGGAATCGGTTTAATCGATTATACTCAGCCCTAAAATGTGTAGCTTAGTGTCTCAATTTGAATTAATTACCAAACATCACAGATTATCTTGAACAAAATTGCCTGCCAGTTATAAAAAGGCAACTGCTCTACCTCAGTTATACAACAACAAACTAAAGTTGGTTGAAGACAAGCAGCAGCCATTTTCTGGTGGGGTGGAAATGTCTACCGAGCTTTGGCAGAACTTTGGAATGAGAGGTTGATCATTTCAAACTCCGCTAAATTCGGTTAACTATTCATTGAAATGGAAGAGCAGCCATTTCAGCAAGATGGCTTTTTTGAGAGTGTATGCTATTTTTGTGGCAGTCTACGATATTTTTACTATTAGTGTTCACGGTAACCGAACTTAGTAATTCCCAACAAACTTTGGATTTACTATCATTATTGTTGCAGAACCTACGCGATACATCGGAATTCTGATATTACCCATAGAAATGGTTAACATAGTCTTTATCATGGTGAAACATTGGCAGCATTTCGGAATTCTTCCTTATGTTCTGTGATCAAACCCTTCTCAGTTTGAGTAAAGTTTCTCTTTCATCATTCGACTGTTGATAACAAGTCCCTGTCATGTACTACAAATGATCTATCGACTTTATCCAAACTAACAATATTGTATCAATGACAGAAACCTTATTAGTAACGCGGATGAATACAATGCAGAGCAGAATAAATATATAGTCCAGTAAAATACCTATTGGTTTTTAAGGGTTCTTTTCCTTTCCGTTCGGAGTTTAAATTACTTTCGAATTGATTTTTTCTCCTTCCGTCTTTCTGGTTTTTATGATGTGTATTAGTAGCAGTCAACTAGTTGGTCAATGCCTGACCTCCATAACCGAACATCCTGGCTAAGTGCCAAACTTAGAAATAATTATTATAGTTATGCAAGTGTCGTTGAAGTGTTAGAAAGGAAATGTCAACAACATTCTGCTTCGATTTTCCTAAAAATGAGGTCAAATCTCATCCGAATTATTTCATTCAAAGACTGAGTAGGTGCATAAATAAACACTTATAATAGAATGTCTTTCAATCAAACTACTATACACAGTACTACAATATAGTGATTTGCACCGATGTTAGACATAATTGTTCAATGCTTTGTTATAATAGCTCTGGCAAAAGAAATGAAATGTTACAGTGTCAGACTAAATAACTAATAATATTTAACTCCAACATCAGCTAGGTCAATACCAACTCATTTATTATGTTTGTTAAAACAAATATCAGTGCTTTACTGGTGGGATTTTTTTTTTAAATACGATCTTTCTACAAATTGCATCTCAAAGTTTGAGTCAATGGATACGCAAGAGTTTCATATAAAATGTCATGTGATATCAACCTCAACATATTACACGCGCAAGTTTCTCTCTCTCTCTTTCTTTCTCTGTCTCTCTCATATATATATATATATTCTAGCTGAACCCGTGAAAAATTCATGGAAAATATCAAAAATGTAAGCATCTGTAAATTGTGTGCTGGTGCCATGAGAAATGTTTCGATAGTGCGACAGTTAAAGACGGCGAGCTGGCAGAAACGTTAGTACGCCGGGCGAAATACTTCGCGGTATTTCGTCTGCAGTTACGTTCTGAGTTCAAATTCTGCCGTGGACGACTTTGCCTTTCATCATTTCGGGGTCGGTAAATTAAGTACCAGTTACGCACTGGGGACGATCTAATCGACTTAATACCTTTGTCGTTCTTTGTTTGTCCCCTGTATGTTTAGCCCCTTGTGGCAGTAAAGAAATAAGGACCGTTAGCACGCCGGGCGAAATGCTTAGTGGTATTTCATATGTCTTTACGCTCTGAGTTCAGATTCTGCCGAAGTCGACTTTGCCTTTCATCCTTTCGGAGTCGATAAATTAAATACCAGTTGCATACTGGGATAAATCTAATCAACTGGCCCTTTCTCCTCACCCCACCGCCGCAAAAAAATTCAGGATTTGTGCCTATAGTAGAAAAGCATATTGCGACAGTTACAGAATATAAAAAGAAGTGTAAAACCGATAACTATAAAATCCAACTAAAATATCAGTTACGCAAACGTAAACGGAATTACTATTTAGCCTTAAAGTACATCGTACGTATTCAGAGAACCCTCTTGGTTTAGTGGTACGGAAAGTTTTTCTCTTATTCCTCAATTCTTTTAGTTGCTTCAGTCATTTGACGATGGCCATGCTGGAGCACTAGCCTTTAGTCGAAGACATTGACGCCTGGACCTAATCCCTGTAAGCCTAGTGATCATTATATCAGTCTTTTCTGTTGAACAACTAAGTTACAGGGACGCAAACGCACCGACATCGTTTGCCAAGCAATAGTGGTAGAGACAAACAAACACAGGCACAAACATGCACACGCATAAATATATATATATATATATATATA
>NC_068987.1:26835315-26839796 GCF_001194135.2 Octopus bimaculoides | reverse complement strand
GAATGCAAATACCTATCAGTCACTCCCTCTCACCCTTTCTCTCTCACTCCCTCCCTCCTTTGCTTGACACACGCGTCAAATCTAAGTATCTTATCAGATCATCCTATAATTTATGTCCGATTTTATCTTTTTTTTAATTGAATGAAATTTGATAGTATATTAGAATGTCTAAAGGAATTAAAAATTATTTTTATGTATTTGTGTAGATTTAAACTAATTAAATATTATTTTACAGAATAATAGTATTAACATTTCTTTGATTAAAACCCTTTTTAACATGGAAGTATCCAAAGAGCATTTGAAGCACATAATGCTTTATGAGTACGAAAAAAGGAAACGCTGCAGACGGAGCGACTCGAAACATACACTCAGTTCATGGGAAATAATGTTTGAATGAAAGAACCTGCAGAAGATGGTTTGCAAAATTCAGAAGTGGAGATTTCAGCCTTGAAGATCAAGTTCGAACAGGACGCCCAGTTGAGTTTGATTATAAGCTCCTTGAGGCATTACTTGAAGAAAATCCTGCATTACTAGTTGAAGAATTGGCAATAAAGTTTAGTTCAAACCAAGGAAAGTACTTTGATAATTGAATTTCAATTAAATATAACATTTGATCACTTATTTTCTTTATTCAAAATTCGGACAGAACTTATGGGATGACTTGATAATTTTCTCATTAAGATCGTTGCTGCTTTCCAGGCTCAGTAGACACGGGTGTTGAGAAGTAGCAATGCAACATATAAGATGTGGTTTCAAATCTCTTACTGAAATTACAAGACATCTAGTTACAAAGTTTTATTTAGGCATCGAAATTTCTTTCCTCAGTTTCTTTTTCTTAAGCGCGACACACGTGTCAGGTATGTACAAAAAACAAACTGGTTTATTAATATTATTGATTATATGGATATATATAAACACATGCACAATTTCCATGTATATATATATCTATATATACATATGTCTACATATGTATATATTTGCATGCGTATGTATATATATATACCTGTTTGTGTTAACAACACAAAGTTGCAAGGGGGTCAAAATGTAGTATGTAATCACTTTTTATGAAAATAAGCATGATTATTCGACACAAATATACTTTTTGAAAAAAAAAACTATTTAACTTCTTTGTAAAAAGAAGCACATGCAAAAAAGTGTTCGAGTAAAGACAGGCAAAATATTCGCGCCGAATATTTTGATGGTAACAGTTTTAGTTTTGGAAATGGAATAGCGCTTCTTCAGGCTTTCAGTAATTGTTTGCAAATACTTCTGATGATGTAATTCCATCTAAATAGGATTTTATATTTTGGGAGAATTTAAGTTTTATTTCTCCAAGTATTGGATGTCTTTGAGCAAACCTTGAATTTGTTTATTTGTGTGCTTCTTAGACTAACAAGCCTTACTTCAATAAAATCTCAACCCAAATCTAAATTCGGTCCTATTATTTTATTATTCTTTTGAAGTCTTATTGCTTCCTGCTCAGAGTTTGAAATACTCTGTTATCAGATATTGTACATTTAGCCCAAACAATAATCTTGCAGCGTCTTAGAATACTGTTAATCCAGTCAATTGCTTTGTATAAGAACTAAATCAAACCAACGACCGGAGTCGACAAATCAAACCAACGACCGGAGTCGACATAATCAACTATAATTCCTGGAAGTCAGCCTTGCAGTATGACCAGAGTTCAAAGGCTCCAATCAATAAAAAAGAAAAGAAAATTATATAGATTATTTCAGTTGCCGTATGTATTGCCCAAGATGTGCTTTGGTGGAAATATAAGAAATACAGCAACTCTTATCACAATTCTTTCTCAGTACTGAGTACGAAGACCCTTAAAACGTGAGGCACAATACCATGCTTTAATTTGTTAATTTTATTTCCCTCCTAATTTCAATTATATCCGAACAAAAAGACTTATTTCACCACCAATGATGATCCTGCAGTCAATAAAATAAGTACCAGTCAAGTATTAGGGTCGATATAATAGACCTCACTCCTCCATCCATAATCTGTGGCCTTATTCTTATGTTAGAAATCATTATTTTTATTGTTTATTCAGTCGTAATCCTAGTCAAGTTGTTATGTGTTAATAACATTCTTATTCATAACATTCTTAACAATTTCTTGTATCTATTGTTATAAGCACACAATTGCAACGATCAATATAATACTGATTGTTGTTTTTGCTACTGCTGTTGTTTTCGCTATTCTCAATAGTACCTCAAATGTTTATAGTAGTGGTCGCTGCAGTAGCGTTTATTTTTAAGATATTTATTCTGTTGATGTTATTACAGGGTTTCCTGCCACTCTCATACACTCTTCCTCGTTGCACCACATAACGGTAGACATACTTTACAACTGATATCAGTTGTTTTCCTTGTTTCTGAAAATTCTATTATTGTCATTGTCACACCAGTCACAGCAGCAGTAGTAACAGCAGTGATGTATTATTGTTGTTTTATTAGTCGAGTTGTTTTATTGGTCTATTTGACGTAATTGTTCTTGTTTGAGAGATTGTTGTTGTAATCAGTGCTGATCGGATAAATCTAAACATATTCGTTTGTTGTTGGTATTCACTGAAGACTGGGAAATTCCGAATCTTGTTAACTCTGTTGATAGATTGAATTTATAAAAATCTGTGTGAAGTATATGTCAGAATAATATGTATTGGAAATCTTCATTGCTTCTTTCATTATGAATTCAATTTTCTGGTCATGGTTATAAAAATCAATGTAGGAAAATATTTCATTGTATGTCTGACGACTCCATTTGGATATTTCACAGTCACATTGTAAAACTACTAGCTTGGTGGTAAGCGTTATCATTCGTTATTCCTATATGCTTTTACTGTTCCTATGACCTCTGATTTTCAAAAACTATACAGTAGCAATTTTGAAAGGAACTAACAGCTATTTTCAAAGAAGTATCCGTCTCTCAAGCACCCTTTCTTCTCTCTCTCTCTCTCTCTCTCTCTCTCTCTCTCTCTCTCTCTTTTTCTTTCTTTCATTTTGCCACTTCTGATATATTTTAACAATTCGCTCAGTTGTTACACACCAAAACAACCACATTTTGTTTGGATCTTTATTTTTGCTTCTGCTTAATATCCAACACCCAAAAGGAACTTCCCACCATCAAGTTAAAATAGCAGCACTAAATTGCTTTGCTTATAATATCTTTGTTTTACTAGCTAGGTTTTAGAGGAGATAGCTGTGACCATAGCCATCGTAGGCTCTTCTAGACCGGTGCGATTTAAGTAATTAATGTTTCTCTGAAAACTTGTTGTGTCACATCTGCAGAAAATACATGGCAGGGAGGGGAATTTCTGAGGGACGATGATCTTCAAAGAAAAGACTGGGAGTAGAGATTACTACTCTCACGTCTTTCTGTGATGGACACAAAACTGTTGAGAGAAGAAGGGTCCAAAGAATTGGAAATGAATGAAAAGAGATGCTATAAGTCGAATCAGTTTTGAGGTGTAGGAGCCATTATAGAAGCGGTGTAAAAAGTAAAGATAGGTGCCTGTGGATCAGGGCGTGTCTATGAGCGACTTTATGACAATTAGTCAGACAAATCTTTACTGGATGTAAACTGGGATGACTGTGGGCTGCAGAAGCGCCATACTAGATGTGAAATTGATATTTCACTGTAGGTCTTAGCTGATTCTTTGTTTAGCATTAATCAATATATACAGTCACTTAGGCTAATCCCCTTGAGTTTTAAACACCTTAATAACAGATACAAAACCCGCCAACTAGACCAATAAAACAGCTCGACTAAACAGCAATAAAACATCACTGCTGTTACTACTGCTACTGTGATTGGTGTGACAATGACAACAAGGGCACTCAGAAAGCGCAAACCTCCGCCAACGCAACACCAACGCCGTCTCAACGATTAACCTGTGACGATTTTTCAATGAGAATATCTGAAATAAAATATGTCAATGCATATCATGAAACCTTTTGGTATTCTCTCCTCTTAAATTTCGGTCTTCCTTTTATTAATTCTGATTTTTTCTGTCAATGTATAGAATTTTCTATAGACGTAAGTATACTGCAAAATGTTCAAACGTATGTATAATATAATAAAGAACGTTCGGAACGCTCACGGGTACATCGACAACAGATTAAAAACCCAGAAGTCCGCCAGATACCACTGAGTAACCATCTGGCAAGATGTGGTCATCAAACTTTTATTATATTTCCATTCCATAAAATTTACAACCGGAATGAAATTGAAAGAAAATGCAAAGAAAAGGACTTTATTAAGAAATTCAAACCCACTCTTAACAAACAATGATTAAATCCATCTTACTTGGGGTTTAAAAATTTTATCCCTGTAACCAAAACACAAAAAATCTCTCAGATATCATCATTTCTATAAATAGATTTGGCATCATTTCTAAGAACAGCCAAACACCTACTGGGGTTTAAAAATCTTATCCCTACAACCCATACAAAACAATAAATTAAAATATC
>NC_068987.1:26833626-26835119 GCF_001194135.2 Octopus bimaculoides | reverse complement strand
TTTATATATTTGATCCTTTATATTGAACACTCAATATTTCATCTACATTCAATACTTTCTTTCATGGTGCCATCCATTTTTATTTTATTTTATTTTATATTATATATTGTATATTCCATATTCTATACCCCACATTGGTTGTGCAGGAATATAAATAAAACATAAAAAATAGACAGTGTTGGAACTCTTTTAAACAAAATAATATATATATATATATATATATATATATGAAATAGAGCTGAAGTGAGAGGTGAAGGCAGTGGAGATAAATGGCAAGGAGAGCGTCATATGAATGAGAAAGGAAGGACGATAGACGAATAATGAAGGAAGGATAGAAAGAGTTGATAAACGGCGTTCAAAGTGTGAGTGGTGTATGTGTGTATGTGTGTACCTGTACAAGAAAACTACATGAAATTTACATATACATGTAAAGAAAATATTGAAAAATAATCCAGCATCTTTGTCCAGTAATGGACCGATCCCAAAATCTAATCCTTTTGTGCCAATCACGAGGCCAAACATCCCTGAAAGTTTTATCCGAATCCATCCAGCAGTTCTTGAGATATCTTGTCCACGGACAAACAATCAAAGAAACAAACACACACGACTGAAACAATACCCCCGCCTTCGCTAAGGTGGAAGTAAGAATAAAAGCTACAAAAGAAAGGAAAACAACTGATACTCCTTCGCAGTGCTTTTTTCCTACTAAAAATAGCACCCTTCTATGGTGTACACTAGCAGAATCGTTAGCGCGTCAAATAGAATACCCCTTGCCATATCCGTTCCGGTTCTCTGCTCTCAGGATTCAAATTATGCTGGCCTTAACTTTGACCTTAATATTTTCGGAGGGATTATAAATAAACTATGAGTTCCGTTTTCTCTCCCTCACACCCCCTTTCACGCTCTCTCTTACTCTGTTTCTTTTTATGTTATTCTTGTAATTCCAAGAATTACTTTCGTCGCAATGTGTCACACAGATTCGCATTGATAATTGCTTTAAGATAGCAGTGGAATACCCAACCATTTACACCTTCATTTTACGAGTGCCAATTTATATAGTCGAACAAATGAGCATTCAACGTCAAAACCACTGGAAGACATATTCCAATCTCAACATTAAATAGGTCAATTTTATTTTTCATTCTTTCGGGGCCGATGAAATAAGTATTAGTTGAGCACTGGGGCCGATGTAATCAATTTACCCTCTCCCCCGAAACTATTGGCCTTGTGCCAAAATTTATTATTTTTATTATTATTATTATTATTATTATTATTATTATTATTATTATTATTATTATTATCATTATTATTATTATGCTGATTATTATTATTATTATTATTATTTTATGTTTGACTTTTGTTTTGCATTTGTACAAGTTGGATCCAAGTCTCACCCAGAGACCTCAAGAGACAACAAGTTAGAAGTTCATGTAGGTGTTATGCCTAGGGTACCATATATTTGGATTTGTACAGTTTTGTTCAAGTGAATGTTT
>NC_068987.1:26827969-26830463 GCF_001194135.2 Octopus bimaculoides | reverse complement strand
AAGGTGTTTCTGTCTCCAGTTTAAGTAGGTTTGTACAGTATTAGATTTATCTGTAGGGAAATATATGGCACGGTAGAAGGCTCTAAGAACTTCTTTATTATCTTCCCTAGACCATTTTTCATTCTTTATCTTTTGGTTATTTGATGACGAGCATGGATGGCCATCTGTTGGAATATTCCGGTTGTGGGGTACTTCCAGCTCCTGTGTGTCGGGAAGATTTGAACCAGTAGCAGATTTCTCGTCTCGGATCTGGTTCATTATCCGAGTAAGTGGTCCTTTATAATCCGGTCTATGACCATTGCGGTTTATATTTTGTTTTATTAACAGTGAGGCATAACAAGCTTCGACGTTGACGCTTTTATTGACGCTATTATCATTATTATTATTATTATTATTATTATTATTATTATTATTATTATTTTATTTTTATTATTATTTTTATTAATTTCATTAGCATTTTCTTTCAATTCTGTTTCCATTTCTTGCCGGGTGCCTTCCTGACAGCTAGGACAGAGAAACGTACAGTATACATTAGTAGGCCATTAGAATAAACACACCAGTCATGTGACAGAGGAAAAGAGGAAGACAGTGAGAAAACATAAAAAATAAAAAATAGAAAAGCAAGCAGATAAAATAAAGGGAGGGAAGAAAATTCACAGTAATAATGTACTTCTTAATACGTGTAACCTACCAGTTAAGACAATCTTTTGCACGTTCTGCATAGATGGTAAGCCAGGTGTCATTCTTGAATAATTTTTAGTTCCTTCTTGATCATTCTAAGTCCTCCTACAAACACTGTTCATACTGCGAAGTCCCAAAGAATAGTTACCTTTTCTACCTCAGTTACAGACTCAGGGTGGTGCTTGTACCATTTATCAGCAGTTTTGATTTTATAATGCCGATACCTTATCCAATGTAGATATTGGCCAACTCTATCATGTCTTGATTT
Organism: Octopus bimaculoides; assembly: GCF_001194135.2. Lineage (NCBI taxonomy): Eukaryota > Metazoa > Mollusca > Cephalopoda > Octopoda > Octopodidae > Octopus > Octopus bimaculoides. The sequence continues at coordinate 26,829,514 of NC_068987.1, read as the reverse complement.
TTACTCTACAGGTGCTATAACATTACATCGAGAGAAAAGGTGGTTGACCGTATCTATCTCTTCGTTCCAGTATCGACACGTTGGGTCTGCACCATTTTTCCTCACTTTCACTTGATAGTTCCGGGTCAATATGCTCTGAATTTGGGCCTTTAGTCATGAGCTCCATAGTCACTGATGGCTGTGCTTCTGGTGTACATTAGCTTGTTTGCAATGGGCCACATATTTGCATTGCAGAAGTTTTTGTTCCCACCCTCAGCCAATTTTTCAAGCGCATTTTGCTTTGCTATTGATTTCACCTTCTTTGCAACTACAATTGCTGCACTTCCATCATGCTGTTCAGCCTGGGTATTATGCATAAATTCACTTGAAAATTTTTGCTCTACTTCATAGCAGAATGAAGCTTCTTATGTCTTTCATGGTTTTCATCGAGCTTTAACATCCAGTCATTAGATGTTTCAATATATTTTGACAGTCCAATTTTGGTGGTTTTATAGGAGATTTCACATTAGATCAAACCTAGACCTCCTTGAGCTCTAGGTAGGTAAAGACTATCTGCGTCTGGCTTTAGGCGGTGTACCTCATTGCAAGTCAGCAGCTTACAGATTTTCCTGTCAATCTTCCTTATTTTGTTCATTTTCCAGATCAAATCTCTGAAACTATAAATAACAACCGGAACTGCTAAGGAATTTATAACCCTCTTACGTGTATTTACACCTTGTTACGTGCATTTAACTCGGATTTTAGGACTGCTCCGACTCTCCCGTAACACTCCTTTTTGATCTTCTCTTTCATCTTCCATGTTGAATACCAGAGCACTCCTTTATTCCAAGGTATTTGCAAGTTTGTTCCTGCTCGAGTTCATTTATAACTGTGTCAACATCCAACACCATTGAATGTAAGGTCTTCAATTTACCATTCTGGAAAATGGCCTTGATACATTTATCAAGACGAAATTCTATCCCAATATCATTACGGAATACTTTCACAGCACGTAGTAGACCTTCAAATTCATTATCGTCTTTGCCAATGAGTTTTACGTCATCCATATCAAATGCATTATTATCATTATCATTATTATTATTATTATTATTATTATTATTATTATTATTATTATTATTATTATTATTATTATTATTATTACATGAAACCTCAGCTTGTTTAACTGGGTATGATGGAAAGTGTCAGCTGTCGACAGCCAACAGACACTTCTTTACTGGTCATGCATCAAGAACCCTGCAAAGAATTTTTGCAGTCACAAGCAATGATGATTTTTGTAGGTGTTATTATTATTATTCAGTAGTTTTATTTTTATAACGTGCTTTCACTTCACTACCGAGCGCAGGTCTGTGCGCCTTGGGTATGTGCTGTGGTTTGCTGTGGTGCTCTTATGTTTACTGTATTGAAAGTGCTTTGCGTAGAATGTGTGCAGTATCCAGTAGTGCAATTTTCTGTATGTTATATATATTTGTAAGTCCTGGTGTTTTTGTTATGTATTTGTCTGAATATTTTTTTATTATACCTAAGGCACCTACTATGATAGGAATT
>NC_068987.1:26825532-26827590 GCF_001194135.2 Octopus bimaculoides | reverse complement strand
TTTATACCATCTTTTTTCTGTTGTTATTCCATAATGTTGGCATAGCTTCCAGTGTATATAGGTCCCAGCTCTGTCGTGTCTGTGAATATATTCCTTCTTAGCCAGGATATTATTATTATTATTATTATTATTATTATTATTATTGATTTTGACGTTATTATTATCATCATCATCATTATCATTATTATTATTATCATCATTATTATTATTATTACTATTATTATTATTATTGTTGTTGTTGTTGTTGTTGTTGTTGTTGTTGTTGTTGTTGATTTGCACATTTTCTAACGCTGGAGATGTACTACGGTGTCAGCTGTCAACTATTCACTCCCAGTGGACTAAGGTAGCACTTCTTAGTTTTCGAGCACCTTCCAGAGTATTCGAGTGGTTCTAAGTAGTGCTGTTTTCTCCTTTATTGCAGCCACTATTTGCTCCATGTACTTCTTAAGGCGTTTACTCACTGTTCCTAAGGCTCCGACAACTATTGGTACCACTACCACCTTTTTCATCGACCACAACTGCTTTACCTCACAACCTAACCTGTCATATCTATCGAATGTTCTTACTTCCTTATCGCATACTTTGTCGTCAGCTGGGCATGCTATATCTATGATGCAGCATAATTTGCTTTCTTTCTCAATTAAGACTATGTCTGGCTTCCTATTCTCTATCTCATGGTCGCACTGAATCATAAAATCCCATAGGATCTTTGCATTATCATTTTCGATGATGCCTTCCGGTTTGTGGTCGTACCAATTCTTTGCTCTGTCAAGTCCATATTTGGTGCAATGTGTTCAATGGAGAAGCGTTGCTATATTGCTGTGGCGTCACTTATATTCCTTCTGGGCTACTGGCGTACGTTGGCTGGTAATATGCCATACGGTTTCATCATTTTGTCCACAGATTCTGCACTTATCACTTTCTGAAGTGTTGTCTATTCTGTATTTTATGTAGTTTGTTCTTAGTGCTTGCTCTTTGGCAGCACAGATTAGAGACACTGTTTCCGGTTTTAATTCACTTTTAGCCATATTTTTTCTCTTTGTGTCTTATCTTCAACATCCCTATGAAATTGACCATGCATTCTTTTCTTTTACCCACCTATTTTCAGTTTCATTCGTTTTCAATTTCTTGTATAGCGCTTTATCTTTGCAGTCTTTCATCCTACACAAACCTGAGTGAGAGAACAGTGCATGCCACCAAAGTGACACAGCGGTAAAATATGCGAGGTCCAGTACACCCATCATGACTGCCCATCTGAAAAGTGTATACGAGGCACATGCATCACTACCATATGTTCGCGAGCGGTGATCTCGTATCAAGATTAAGAGTGCATGATCTTGCAGGTGGGGCTTAGAATTTTCTTCAGCTCGAGTAGCATATCACGCTCAAAAGTTGTTTAAGGATGTTGCAAGAAATACCCATGTTTCCAGAGTTGATTCATGCAAACCCCAAAGAATTTCACTCGACACATGGCTATGATGCTCCCCAACTACCTCTGCTGAGGATCAGTGATGCACATATCGTCAGACACCAAGGAACATACTCAACTGATTAAGGTCAAACAAATGACAAGCACTATTGTAGTATTGAGCAGAATATTTGCAGTATCCCATCTATTATACCAAGACAAACAATATACATGATAACACTTCCAATCAGTTCAGATCAGAAGCCACTATTATTATTGAGTGAGAGAGCAGTGCATACCATCAAAGTGACACTGGGGTAAAATATACAAAGCCCAATATACCCATCATGACTACCCGTCTGATAAGGGTACACCAGGCACATGCATCACAACCATATGTGCGCGACATGGTGATCTCATATCAAGGTAAACAGCACATGACCTCGCAGGTGGGGCCCAGTTAGAATTTTCTTCAGGTCGAGTAGCCCATCCCGCTCAAAAGGTCCCTGAATAAGGTTTGTTTTAAGGATAATGAACAAAACACCCATGTTTCCAAAGGTGAATTATTCAGACCCCAAAGAATTCGTCTCAACACATGGCTATGATGCTCCCCCACTACTTCTGCTCATGATCAGAGATGCACATATTGT
>NC_068987.1:26822737-26825453 GCF_001194135.2 Octopus bimaculoides | reverse complement strand
ACAACTGACAAGCAAATCTGTGGTATTAAGCAGAATATTTGCTGTAGCCCATCTTTTTATACCAAGACAAAACAATGTACATGATAATTATTATTATTATTATTATTATTATTATTATTATTATTATTATTATTATTACTACTACTACTACTACTACTACTACTACTATTATTATTATTATTATTATTATTATTATTATTATTATTATTATTATTATTATCATGTTGCTCATGCTGCTGATATTGATGTTATCATTGTAACTACTTCTACTACTACTGCTACTACTACTACTACTTCTGATTATCCTCCTCATCATCATCCTGCTACACCTTCCACCGCTCACAATATTTTGTCTATTTCCGATTTGAATTCTTTAAACAACTTTACCTTCTGGCATTGTTTAATTTCCATTTTCTCACAAATAATGTAGGAAAATCTTGAGGATATTGAGAAAACATTGAATATAATGGTTTTATTTACATTTCGTTTTCTAATATTTGTCTCGAATGTATTATAACCTTGTCTGGCGAATTATCTCCCTTTGGTGAATAACACCATAGCCTATTAATACAGAAGTTTTTTTTTACCAGAACGACAAATGTTCAAATATATACATAGATACTTAAATTGAAGCACCTTCTTAGGCCGGAGTAACATGCATACCCAAGTTTTATTAAGTGAATATCAGACTCGGTGCAGAAGAGCCAGCACCTGATATTCTTGCTGCGTATGTAGATAATACGACTCATCTTAGTGAAGAGATCTCCTCTTGGCTATTCAGACATGTACTTTATATTAGTATACTTTCTATAATATTTACGAAGCGCAGATTTCAGGATAGATGATTAAAGTATAAATGAGTGGCAAAGAGGTATAGGTGTACGCATGTAACTCTTTGTCACTCATTTATACTATGTGTGTGCGTGTGTTTGTGTGTTTGTGTGTGTGTGTGTGTGTGTGTGTGTGTGTGTGTGTGTGTGTGTGTGTGTGTGTGTGTGTGTGTGTGTGTATGTGTGTGTGTGTGTGTGTGTGTGTTTGTGTGTCCAAGGTATATTGTTAAATTTTGTTTTAAAATCATCAGGAATTTGGTTAGAATTGATAGAACATCGGGTAAGATTATTTCTATTATTTAGTTATGTCCATTTGTATTCTAAACTGAAAAATCCGCCGCATCAGATATACTTCTCATCGATTCGGGATTGATAAACATAAGTAGAGATCAGCTATTTGGTATCACTGTAAGCAGAGTGCCAACCTACAAAATTGTTACTGTTATTTTTGTGTCATAAATCCTGATTATATTCCGTAATTACCATTTACAGCAAGTATTATAGTGACTGGTGGGGAAATATGCATCTAAAGAAAAAAAACCCATAGTATCTGTTAGTCAAGAGAATGACATATTAAAGAATCTACACTCATATATCTTACTTGTGTGGTAGGGTTTATTGCAGACCATGCTGATTATATGTCTATGTGCAAAACGTTGAAAAGTGATGTTATTACAGCCAGCTATGGTCGTTCCAAATCCTATCTTTGAAACTAAACTCTACAATATAATTATGCTATACGTTTTATTCTATCCTCAACTTTCTTTCAAATATATTTTATCTAATTTTATTGCATCTGCATAGTGAATATTCTGCAAGTGTAATCAATTTATTACTGCTACTATAAAACTGTACATATAAAAAGTAATCTGTTGGAGAAACCGGCAGTCAGATATAAACGCAGTATAACCTTGCAAATCAGTTTACACAATATCAAATATTACGTATTTCTTTTCTCTAGAAAGTTACTAAAACTGTATACATGGGAACGAAAAGTATTCGAACTTTTTATTCTGCACCTCTGTCTCCTGAGTTCAATTTATGCATTTAATCTTGTTGTGAATTAAGTTAAATAAATAAATGCTTTACTCAGGTGTAAAGTGTATCTGGCCTTCGAAGATCCCTAAAGACCGAGGAAATCAAAGCGATTAATATATCTTTTGAATAGTTGCATATGAAAATCGGCATGGAGGAAAATATAAAGAGCTGACACACTGGATAGGAGAACTGTGCGAAGCGGTAAGTGGGTAGCCAGGAAGTTACAAGCAATATGAGTAATGAGTTAAAGAGAGGAAGTATCAGAAACGTAAGTTTGCTGGGATAAGTAACTCTGCTTTATATTAATTGTATTTTGAGAATCAGTATGAATGTTACCTCATGCAACCATTGATATATCTTTCATCTTTCACTTGTTTCAGTCATTACAATGTGGCTATGCTGGAGCGTTGCTTTGGAGAGTTTTTTGTCGAATGAATTAAGCTTGGTCCTTATTTTTCCAGGCCTGGTAATTACTCTGCTATGCCACAGTGAGGTAAACATATCGCTACCCATTGCCAAGCGGTGGTAGCAGACAGGTACATGCACAAAGACACTCACACACACATACACACACAAACGCACGCACATACGCACAGATACACACATTTACACACATACACACAAGCACAAACAGACACAAACATTTATGTGTGTGTGTGTGTGTGTGTGTGTGTGTGTGTGTGTGTGTGTGTGTGTGTATATAGTAAATCCAAAAAGAAAAAGCAAAAAACACAAATGCGAGGACATGGCAGATGTAATGTATTGGCAGACGCTCAGGAAAGGAAAGAAATATGTTTCAACGTTTCGAGCAGACGCTCTTCTTTGGAAACAGAGGAATGTCCAGTCCA
>NC_068987.1:26819481-26822582 GCF_001194135.2 Octopus bimaculoides | reverse complement strand
GCCACGCATTGGGACCGAAACCAGTACTGTGTAGTTGAGAAGCAAGCATCATTTCTTCCAACCACAACTGCACCTACAAAAAGTGGTTTGTTCTGATACAATTCCAACTACAAGTAGAAATCTCTGGGAGATCAAATAACTGAAACGCTTATTGGATTAGGGTTTATTACACATACATATCCAGTAGGATGCACATATACTCACAATCTCTTGCAATTTAATGGTCGCACTGCACCAGCTCGCTAAGAACTAATATTTTTCCACTTTAACATGTCCCCCGTCATATATATCAAAAAATGAATTCAGGTGAATTCTATAAATCTTCCATTACATTTAATCAGTTTAATCTACTGTCTTCCAGAAAATTTAGGCCATAAATAATGTTATCTTAGAAATCTCTTGTTTGTCTGGTAAAGTAGGCAATAAATGCTATTTTAGAAATCTCTTACTGGTCTTGTTTAGTCGTTCATCTATGTTCTTCATTTAGAAATGCATTAATATTTTGGCTAGTCCCGGTTATTGTCAATTAGAAGAATCTTTCTGTAGGGAGGACTGGATTTGGCTGACGCCTCGCTAATTCCTTGAATTTTATGAATCGTTGATAGTAAGTAGCCACAGCAACCGGAACATTTAGATTTACAACCAAAACAAAAGGACACTGATATATATATATATATATAGTTTTAATTAGACAGATCTGTTGAAATTTTGTTTTACCCATAGACACAACGGAGACGGATATACATCTTCTCTTAGATGCTAGAAGGATAACTTAGAGAGTTCACCATCAACCTTTTCATAGTAATTTGTATCCCGTTAATCTCAGTGACATTCACTAAAGAAATTATTACGGAGCAAGTATTACCTACTGCAGACTCAAAATTTATACATCAGAAAGTTTATTGTAAATGTATATATCGCTCAATGGATGTTTACAAATATTTCAAATCTACAGATGTGTTTCTTTTTCTTTGCATCTAAAGAAATAATGATTCATAATTAATTTATTAGTTGTATTTATTGACCACCAATACAAACTTCTGAACTATATTTACCAACATATACTTCTGGATATGGCGCTAGACTTTCAGAATTCACTACTGAATTCTAGGCAAATGCATTTAAAACTAATTGTGATATACTTTGTATGGCTCGGGCGTAGCTGTGTGGTAGGAACTTGCTTCTCAATCACATGGCTCCGGGTTTAGTCCCTCCGCGTGGCAAATTGAGCAAGTGTCTTCTACTCTAGTCTCGGACTGACAAAAATCTTGTAAGTGTATCTCGTAGACAGAAACTGAAAGGAACCCGACGCACATGTGTGTGCGTGCGAGTGTGCGTGTGTGTGTGTGTGTGTGTGTGTGTGCGTGCGTGTATACGTATGTGTACGTATGTGTACGTATGTGTACGTGTGTGTGTCTTTGTTCCCATTCGATACATGACAACCGGTGGTGGTGTGTTCATATCCCCGTAACTTAGTGGTTCGGCGAAGCGAGATGATGGAATGAGTACTAGACATCAAAAACTGATAAGTCCTAGAGTCGATTTGTTCGACTAAAACCCTTCAATGCGTGCCCCAGCATGGCTGCAGTTAAATTATCAAGACAAAAGATAAGAAGTAACTTCAGCTTTAGAATGCACGTTTACAATGCTACATCTAGGATACGCTCTGAATTTCCTCTTATACTTCTATATATACAGAATGAATTCGAACTAATGAACTTCATTTGTATAGCAAGATTAGCAACATACATCTTAAATAAACCATTGGCTCTTCCAGCAGATATAATTACACTTGTTGAACACTAAAGCTTTCAGAACAAATTGAACATATAAATATTGTAAATATACATTCTAATGACAAGATTAATGACTCGTAAATTACCATCTTGGAAACAATTCATCATCAAATTTAAAATTTACTCTACACGCACTGAAGAAGGACAAGATATTCTCCGACGAAACAAATACAGCCCACATAAATTCAAATGTTTTCATGTAGGTATCTGATAATGTATTTTGCTTATGCCCGGAGGAAATACATTGAGACGTATATGATTAAAGATAACACATGCATGTGTACACTATGACAGTATACGCACTTACACAAACATACAAGTACATAGAGAATGCTAAAGAGTGTCATGTATATGATTATGATCTTACATCAGATGTGTCATCATAGTCATATATATTACAAGAGTCGTCTCTATTTTCGAATACAAATTTCTATAGGAATTACATATAGTTTCTTTTGTTTCTCATCGACATAGAAGCGTGCAAGTGCATACAGACAAACATACATGCACTCAAGCACGCGCACACACATATGTACAGGCACGTATTAACGCTTGTTCTCATGCATAGTTATATGTAAAAATTCATATTATATAAAAAAAGCAGATTCTATAGAATACAAATAAATATATATAATCATACATCATATATATGAAAAGGAAGAACGAAAATGCTACTCTTCTGAAATTAGGTACATTTTAATTTTCTTTATATAAATACAAAAGAAGAGTGTTTTGTTTCCGTTTCCCATGTTTTGGTTTTCAGTTTTTTAAAACCTGCCATTTGATTCTTGCCACCTGAGATATGCCAGGATGAATATCCCATTTTGTTAAGCCAAAAGAATATGCACAATAATATCAGAAGGACTTGTTACACACGACTCCAGGAATTGAAAACCACACACATCAATAGGAACCCACAACCCTTAATCGACAGTACGATCCAACGGGTACTTAAATTAAATACCCAAGACCAAAGAAGGAAGAAAAATAAAAATTGAAAACCATGTCTTACATTTCTACGCACAGCCCACATAACAATGAAGCCTTTAACACTATACTCGAGAGAACAGTTCTAATCACGAGAAACCCAAAGATGAATCAAATCCCCAAAACATACACAATCATCAAAAGTAAGAGACAACTAAAATCAATGAAAAAGAGTTTAACCCAGTCCAAATTACACTCAACGGTAACCACAAAGACGACCGTAAAAAAGTGCAGGAGACCCAACTATCGGATCTGTATCGCCATAATAGCAGGATCAGAATATGGATTAGAACTATATATATATATATATATATATAT
>NC_068987.1:26817521-26819455 GCF_001194135.2 Octopus bimaculoides | reverse complement strand
TATATATATGCTTGGAGTTACAAGCAATGCTGATTTTTGTAGGTGTTCTACCTTCACACTGGCACCAATCATTTTTAGCCATGTTTGTAGTTGAGTGTTGATGCTTCCAAGGGCTCCAGTTACAACTGGTATCACGTCTACTCTCCTCATTGAGCACAACCTTCGTATTTCCCACTTCAAACCGTCATAGTTGTTTATTTTTTCTTCTTCTTTCGCATTGATCCTGTTGTTACGGAGCGTGCAATGTCGATAATCATGCATAGTCTTGCTTTTTTTATTCTCCACATTCACGTCCGGTCTCCGATGTCTGGTCAGGTGATCACACTTGATTTTGCAATCCTCATTTTCGGTGAACACTTCTGAAGTTTTCTCGTACCACGTCATTGCTCTTCATAGGCCGTAACTTACAGAGAGCCTCTAATGCATCATTCATGCCACATTGTCATGGCGAATTTTATATTCGCATTGTGCCAATTTCTCCATTCTGCATTTGTTGCTGTCGGTGGTGTTGTCTATTATTCACTTCATATAGATGGTCCTTAACGCTCGTTCATGAGCTCCGCATGAGTGTTTCTGTCTCTATCTTCAGGTCACTCCACTTGATCCATAGCCACTGATCTTCTGTATCTATCTTGCTGTTCATATATCTTGCAAACTGACCGTACATTTTCTCCTTCCATTCTTTTTTTTTTATTTGTGTTACTTTATTTCTTTATTTCTTGTTTACATTTTTTCTTTCATTACGAAAGTTTCAGTGTTGATGACATCGGCTTTCTTCGTATCTTTCAACAATGGCTCTACGGCATTTTTTATACACCACCTTAAGCCGTTTTCCTCTGCTTTGATGCAGTCCTGACAACTGATCAAAGCTCTCTCACCCTTTCTTCAGGACAAGTACAGCCTATCGGTGTCATTTTTGGGGGTGGAAGTCTCCGTGTACTGTGAACATTTTTCAGGTCTTGGTATCCATTTTCATCACTTCTCTTTTTCGCCATTTTATAATTCCCCCTCAATACCGAAGGGATACTATCGCCCACGTATTAACTGCTTCGATTTTATTCCCTGCAGTCAATTTTGAACCCAACGCCAACCTTAGTCTTCGGAAATACTCTATCCTCATTTCCTTCTCCATTATCTCGTTGGACTCTAGTACACCAAGGTATTTGTGGCCTTCCTTCTCAATTTGTTTAATCAAGTCTCTATTTGGTAATTATATCCCTACTAGGGACTGTAATTTTCACTCTTTATAGGTAGATTATTCCGCACTTCTTGAGTCCAAATTCCATTCTAATATCAGTACTAATTATTATTAGTACTTATTATTATCATCATCATTCATTATATTTTACATGTATGCGTGGATGCCTGAAAATGCATGCTAACTTATCTATATGTGTGTGTGCGTGTGGTTACGTGTACATAGACGTATACATATGTGAGTGTGTGTGTTGATATATATATATATATATATATATATATATATATATATATATAACATTTAGTAAATGGAGTAAAACGCATATGTTAACTGAATACTTTTATTTCCAACATATGTTTCGAAGATTACAAATTATACCGGATATTCGGTCAATACGTCTTCCGTTTAAGCTGGTTCCCATGCATTTCCCGAACAGAAGATTACATTCTTATCAACATCACCTATTCCTATGGAAGGTATAATTCGTAATCTTCGAAACATATGTTGGAATTAAAAGTATGCAGTTAACATATGCGTTTTACTTCATTTACTAAATTTATATATACTCAAGTACCCAAAATAACAAGGAGTTTCTACCTCATAAACAGGAATTACACCACAGTCATTTTGTGATCTTTTCTACCCTGGTATCTATTAACCAATTTATTTTGTCCGAGTTATTTATTAACTAGGAGAAAATAAATACATATAATAATAATAATAATAATAATAATAA
>NC_068987.1:26811600-26817457 GCF_001194135.2 Octopus bimaculoides | reverse complement strand
TGTGTGTGTGTGTGTGTGTGTGTGTGTGTGTGTGTGTGTGTGTGTGTGTGTGTGTGTATATATATATATATATATATATATATGTATATATATATATACGTGTGTGTACAGAAATATGTGTAATTGTATTGCATGTGCGACCCAAAGTGTTTAGATAAGCATACATATCATTTTATCTACTGTATGCAGTTCACTGGACACAGCCAAAGAGACAGGATCACAGTGTACAAAGAGCCGTGACAAAAGTCGTGACAATCTTAGAGAATGACGGAAATGGGATCTGCCTGTTATACGAGAGAAAATCATGATATAGCATGGAAAGAACCAATAAGAAGATAGGTATGACTAATTCATTGTCTGACAACCAAAAATACCAGAGTGCTCGTTGATGTTCATTGATGGTACCTCAGGAGGCGAACTAGCGTATCATTTTAGAAGCACCTTAGATAAAACGAATCTACGTATTGACTAATATAAAGTCTAGGCAGTGCTATAAAATCCCTGATCTATAGATCATACCCATTTGAAAAAAAATAACCCTCCTGTACTGATAGGAAATTTATATTATGTAAAGGAAACCCACAGATAAACTGTAAAACTAGAAACTTTGTCTAGAGTAAGTGTACAGAAGGACGGTGCAGAAAGAGGACAGTGACGTACGTTGTAGAAACAGCTCGAAGCATAGGTGATAGTATAAGTGAACACTGGCGGGAAGTGAAGGAAGAGAAAACATCGTCGGTATTATACCAACACGTTAAACTAGAACATGAGGGCTCGGTAGATAACATAGATGTGAGAAACCTATTAAGAAAAAGAAAAGGTACGACACTCAGACAAATTACAGAGGCAACACACGTAATAAAGTTAAAGGGAAGGTCAACTAAATAGTGCGTTTTTATTGGTAAAAAAAAATGGCCATTTCCACATATAACAATGTATATATATAAGAGCGTAGGCTCGAAAAATAAAAGATTTTCTCACTTTCCGAACGTTAAACTAATACATCTGTTTATTGCTTACACACCCGTCTGCGTCTTTTGTTTTTGTTTTTTTTTTTGTAAATTCTCAGTATATATACATACATATATATATTGTTATATGTAATCTATGTACGCATATGTCTGTGAGATTATATATATATATTTGTTTGTTTGTGTGTGTGTGTGTGTGTGTGTGTGTGTGTTGGTATGTGCAGGCGCGTGCTAACGTTGGTGTGTGTGCTGTTTACACATTAGTCGTGTCAGGAGATACTTGCTTGATAGCTTCTGGTCCTAAAAGTTACATCTGCTGGTTATATGTTAAGTGTCATGTGTTACCGAATATTGAAACGTTATGCAACAACTGAAATAAAAGAGTACTAATTAATGCCCATGTTCTTTTTCTCTTATTATGTATAGATATATATTTGTATATTTAGCAGTATCAGCGCCAAGCAGTGTTTCGGCAGAAGTGAACTTTAGGTTAGTTAAAACATGTTTGTGACGATATTTCAAACATAAGTTCGCTTATATATATATGTAACCATATATGTATATGTATATGTATATACACACACATACACACACACACACACACACACACACACACACACACACACACACACACACACACACACACACACACACACACACACACACATACACACACACACACACACACACACACATATATATATATATGAAGAATGAGAGTGTATACTTCCAAGTCCTCTGAATGGCTGGACCTGAGAGGAGTATGTTAATTGACATCAGTGATAAAATATTGGTAGAAGTCTGTGCTTCAATATGGTGAAACATATAGTACTATCAAAAACACCAAATTCATCCATGAAGCTTATTTGTTGATTGATCAATGCCACCATACCCAGAACGCAGCAGATATGCTTAATTATTATAGGACATTCAGAACTGAAAAGTAATTCCAATAATAGGTTTTCTATACAGCAATTCCATAGTATTACTTGCTGTATTGTTGGTGTTAGTGTTGTTATTCTTACCATGTTAACGACTACTGCTGTAGTCGTCGTTGTAATTGAAATAGCTGTTGGTTTTGATTCTTCTGTACTTAACACTGACAAACTATTGATGAGAGACAATCAGAGACGATAAGATTGATGTTATTGTATATAAATATTTACATATACTGTTTGTCGTCTTCTCCAATAATTTCCGGTCTGTTTCCGCTCAATCTTTAGAAATAAATGACACAGTATTTTTATTTATCCCCTTCTTCCTCTTCTTCTTCTTCTTCTACTTCTTCTTTTTCTTCTTCTTCTTCTTCTTCTTCTTCTTCTTCTTATTATTATTATTATTATTATTATTATTATTATTATTATTATTATTATTATTATTATTATTGTTGTTGTTGTTGTTGTTGTCATATTTATGTTGGTAGAGTCTCTTTGTCATTGAACACTAAAAATCTCGAAAGCTACTTCATAACGATAGCAGGGACCGCACTTATATATAATCTATAATTCACCACTTGCAATCAAATGTTTTATTCTCTAGATTTCAAGCAGAACTAAAACTACCATTATAGAAGGCATTGAAAGATATTTGTAAACGTTAGTATGACAATCATTGTACGTCAACTATATTTTAGTAATGTTCCTACCCCAATGATTCAACAAATGGGAAAATCAAAACTTTTACCACTATTGATTTTTTTTTTCTCTGGCAAATAGCCATATTTCCTAAACCGGTAGAAAAATTCTCTAAGGGAATCACAACAAATTCATCCACCGAGAGTAACAGCTGATAAGTCTTCTTCAAATTATACGCTTGTTTCTTTAAAACAAATTTATGCATTGGATAATAAATGTGTAAATACTCGAGAAAGCAGAAGTGAAAGCAAACTCCACATGTCGGAAATTACCCTTAATCATTGGTCTGTTCTATTAGGGCTGAGCTAGGTTTAAATGGCAACCACTATTGCATTTTTTGTAGGAGGAACTCTCTCTGTTCAAATCTGAATCGACTATCGTTATGACGTGAAGCCGGAACCTTACTATAAAACAGTATTTCTCAACCATTTTTACCTGTGGACCTCTTTGATTCCTATTTTACTCTAAGGGAGCAGTCATAGCCATATATTGATAAAAAAATCCTATTATATTTTTATAATTAAATATCATTAGCAAATGTATGAAAAAAACTGGTGAAACGTATTGTGTATCGCAGAAGTATAACCAATTTATTGCAGACAAATTTTAGCAACAAAGTTTGATGTGGACCCCAAGGGTCATATGAACCTCGGTTGCGATCTAAAACATTTAATCTATCTCTACAAAAAAGTCCACTGTAGCAATCATTTATAAAACAGTCAATGAACGTGTTTAACATTGGGAGCCAAATTAATAAGAGCAATGCACTTAACTACTAAATATGTAGTAAAATTGAAACAATACAAAATAAATGATTTTATTTTTTCCTGTGATATAGTACTTACTTGAAACATCTGCATATTTATTTTAATATCTGAGCACATGTTGAAATGCTAGTTACGGAGTGTAAAGAGACGCAACGGTAAAAAACAAGATCTCAGACTTGTGTATACACTGGCGAAATCAGGCGCACAGACATCCTCATATGCATATGTCTGTCCGTATGTATGTATTCGCATACTCAATTACGTGTATATGCATTCTCACACACACACACACACACACACAAACACATATATGAATGCGTGTATGTACGCATGTCTGTGTGTGTCTACATATTTACTGTTAGAAGTAAACGTATATATATATCTGTGTATGCATACGTCTACATAGAGATAATCAAATACATAAAAAAATATATGTAAAATTATTTAACATTTATGATGGTAGCATTTAATCATAAAAGAAAATATAGCTGAATAATATAAGGATTAACACATTAAATAATACACAATAACAATGTATGCTACACAGCACATATCAAAGCATATTTTTCCTTATATCAAAGCAGCATGCTCAGGAAATACAGTATATACATATTACACATATATACTTCGAACATAATGTATAATTAATTTACATATAAAATATATAGTGCGCCTCACACGCACACTGCCAAACGCACACCTATACCCCCATATATATACATTTTATATATATATATATATATATATATATATATATGCATAAAACGTGCTTCGTTTATATATATTATATACACGAGGAAGCACACAGATGCAAAGCATGGTGGCAAGAATAGTGTTACAATACCAAAGGTGGAGTAATATAATATTTATTAAAAGTGAAAAAGATCTTCATAAACTATTACTCGGAGTTTCACGTGACCGTTCGTGAGTCAGTTACGATATTATGGCAACTGTCTGACAAACGGTAGCATGAAACTCTGAGTAACAGTGTGTGAAGATATTTTCAGCTTGTATAGGGTACAATGAATATATTGTCGTCTAACTTACACAAAAATGAGATCTCCAATTAACAGATACATTTATCAAATTTAGAAAAAAATATCTTGAAATACTAAAGAGTAAATTTATTCAATAAAATCATCATTAGTTTTAACCACGGCCTTCAGACGACTTCGGAATCTCTTGCAACCCTTCTGGACGGTCTTCTTGTTTATGTTGGTGAATGCTGCATAATCCTTGCCTTCAGTTCATTTTTGGTGTTAGAAGGAGTTTTGTCTTACCTTAAACTGTACCCAACACATTTTAATCAAGGGGTTGCAGTCTCAGGAGTTAGGTGACCAGATGTTAGGAGTGATGTAGTCGCAGAAATTGTCTGAAAGCCCTGGCTGGGTCCTCCTGCTTGTTTGGCATGGTGCAGAGTCCTGCAGCAGCCACCCTCTTGACCCAGGGCAGCACTGCCTCCTCTAGGCACTTTATGTAGACCGCCGCACAGCACAGAATTTTGTCAGATTAGATCACTTGCTATGCAAGTACATCTCCGTAATTATTATTATCATTATATATATGCATATGCACATATATATATGTGTGTGTGCATATATTATTATACCCGCACTGTCAAAAATGACAGATTTCACAAAGATAAATACTGGAACTGCAATTTAATACATGGATCGACATAAAATACATCCCATATATATAATATAAGTTTGGTACAATACGTCATATATCGTTGCTGGATAAGTTTAGAATAAAATTTCATTTGTCAGAAGCAGTATATTTTATCAATAATGAGTTGTAGCACAGCGTTACTTACAGCTCCATTATAAATGAAAATTTCTCTTGTAATATATATAAACCTTCTATAGTGAAACCCCGATGCAATACATTAAAAAATCTAATATGTAATATACGTTCACGTCATATATTTCCTATACATAACATACATCATTTTTCCGTATACTATATATTTAAGTATTAAAATATTCATTTTTCCAATGATATATAATATATATTTCCGACATTGCAAGTCTACACTGTATGGTGCTTCATACATTATTGGACATTATTTCGGTGTTCCTATGTTGAGTCTTTTGTAAACATAATTTGGCTGACATGTGCCGAGTACACTTTACTTCATCTTCGGTTGGATGCTTGTTTATAAAGGATTTGGTTTCAATTAGATTCCCCTCATCATCAATCATCATTTCTTTCTTCGTACAACTCTTATTATCTTTAATCTTAGCGTATACATGCGTAGTATGCGTGTGTGGATACACACACATGCACACGCACGTGCATATGCACATGTACTCATGTATACACATAGATATAGACACACACGCTAACATATGCATGCATAAATATATGTAAAACTCCAGATTGCTGTAGAAGATACATGTGTGTGTGTCTGTGTGTACGCGCGCGTACGTGCATGCGACGTGTGTGTGTGTGCATTTACATGTATATATATATATATATATAT
>NC_068987.1:26809803-26811442 GCF_001194135.2 Octopus bimaculoides | reverse complement strand
TATGTATACATGTTTGTATGTATGTATGTATGTAGGTAGGTATGGATTCATGTATTTAAGTATCTGGATATATATGTATATCTATATATATATATATATATACACACGCACACACACACACACACAAAGACATACACAAACACACATACACATATATATACACATATATACATACATATGAATATACACATATGAATATACACAGATGTATATATGTATGCCTGTATGTTGTTATGCATGTATAGTCTGTGTATGTGAGCTTGTGTATGTATATGTGCGTGCGTGTGTGTGTGTGTGCGCGCGTGTGTATTATTAAATGACAAGGAAACAGAATTTAGAAATTGCCTTCATTATTTTATACCTGTTTCTGTTATAAGTAACAGTGAAGTCAAAGTCCGCTGATTGCGCAAACATCTGACAGACTCCTCGGAGGATTTAAAACGGAGTGCCTGTGTATATCGGAGAGCATTCTCATGACGCAATTTATAAAGCATTTGTATATTGACTCCTAGCAACTAGTTATTATTATCGCAATGCCTAAGGGAAATCATTGCACAACTCGATTCAAATATATACAACGTAGGGATATACTTACCTAAACAAAAGATCCGGTGGTTCTATATCTAGAAGGAAAGATAGGCAAAACAGAGACACACAGACACGCACAGACACGCACAGACACTCCCCCCACACAAACACACACACTAACTGTGAAAGTTGAAAACTTCTTCCCTAACTGCGTGACGGACGGTCACGTAAAACTCTAAGCAACAGTTACTGACCATTCTTTCGATTTTAATAATTATTATATTACTCTACCTTTCGTATTCGAGAACTATTTTCACCTATATACAGCATGTCTGTGTGGTAAGAATTTTTTTTTTCCAGAAAGCGGCGAACTGGCAGAAACGTTAGCACGCCGGGCGAAATGCTTAGCGGTATTTCGTCTGTCGCTACGTTTTGAGTTCAAATTCCGCCGAGGTCGACTTTGTCTTTCATCATTTCGGGGTCGATTAAATAAGTACCAATTACGCACTGGGGTTGATATAATCGCCTTAATCAGTTTGTGTGTCCTTGTTTATCCCCTCTGTGTAGCCTCTTGTGGGCACTAAAGAAATAGGTATTTCATCTGTCTTTATGATTTGAGTTCAAATTCCGCCGAGGTCGACTTTGCCTTTCATCCTTTCGGGGTCGGAAAATCAAGTACCAGTTACGTACTGGGGTCGCTCTAATCGACTGGCCCCCTCCCCAAAAATTTCGGGCCTTGAGCTTAGAGTAGAAAAGAAAAGAATTTATTTCCAGTCACATACAGTGGAGGCTAAAAGTTGGAATATGTTTTCTAAAATAAAATCTTTTATTCCTAGTGCAACTTGATTCAACGTAGAGATATACTTACCTAAAAAACTGATCCAGTTTTTTTTATATCTAGAAGGAAAGAGAAACAAAATAAAAAATATAGTTATGGACAAAATTGCTTACACTTAATAAATAGGGGCTAGTCTAATTTTCTGTCCTATGTCCCCAACGGTTGGCCACGATTCTAGTTCCAGGTTGGCCGCGGGCCAATCTAAACGTCCGGGGATAATTTGCTAGACGGAAACCGATAGAAGCCGACGTATGTATGTATATATGTATGTAG
>NC_068987.1:26809528-26809793 GCF_001194135.2 Octopus bimaculoides | reverse complement strand
TATGTATGTATGTATGTATGTATGTATATTTGCACATATTTGTATAGTGATATGATGTTCTATAGGACCGATTTGAGCGAGCTTTTGAAGGTTTTGCCCATACTTTATACCGACGTAACTCAATTACATTAGTGGAATATCTTATCATTTTCGCTGTTGGTTCGGTTTTAGTAGAACGCAGTGAGAGTGTCAGAGAGACAGACAGATAGACAGACAGACAAACAGACAGACAGACAGACAGAGAGGGAGGTAGAAAGTGACACAC
>NC_068987.1:26804654-26807154 GCF_001194135.2 Octopus bimaculoides | reverse complement strand
AAATTATGCTTGCATGCTTTCTTAATATCTATAATCAGTATTATACAATACAATTGTGTAGTCATAAATTAATGCAAATAGAGCTAGCTTATGAGATCACCGAATCATCTTGCGTTTTGTATATCTTACTTAACGTGGACAAAGTAAAAAAAAATCACAATCCTGTGACATTCCTTTTCAGAAAGTACTTCATATAGACGTATAGTACTAAAAAGCACAGAGGGCATCGGTAGCAAACGAAGAGTGTCCAACAGCAGCGATAGAATTGCTAAATTACACGAATTCTACTTGTTACCGCGCCATCTGCTCAACAGCAGGTACCCAGTATCAACCGCATACTTCGACAAATTTCGCCTCCACTGATACGTAGAAAAACAATGATTAATGAGACACAGCTGTCGCGAGTAGCTTGGGGGATGGGCCAAAATTTGTTATTAGCGACAGACGCTTTTATTACTATTGAATAGTAAACTGTATATTTTACATAACAAGGATATACTAAAAGTAAGCCACATTATTGATAGTCGAATCTTGCTACCGATGACGGACAAATACGCAGCAGACATGAGATCTGGAAATCGCACCGCCGATACTGAAAATGTTTCATCTGGTACCTATATTTCTGTGACGTTTAACACTATACGCCTATACAGGATGCTTTCACAGGAAAAATACCGCGGTATTGTTTCTGTCTTTTAGTATATCTACTTTAAATAAGATATACAAAATGGTTTTCGTTTGTAATATTCGATCCGTAGCTTATAACGAATAGAAAATCTCACAAACCACACACATGCACACGCATATAAACATATACATATATATGTTTATATATACACACACACACACATATATGCATATATACATATATACACATACATATGTATATTAATATATATGTGTGTGTTTGCGTATATATGTATATATCAGAGCACTATATGTATATTTGTGAAGGCACATGGCTCAGTGGTTAGAGAGCTAGACTAGTAATCACGAGGTAGTGAGTTCGATTCTCGGACCGTGCTACGTGTTGTGTTCTTTATTTCACTGCCACTTCGCTCAGCTGTAGAAATGAGTTGTGATGTCATTGCTGCCAAGCTGTATCGGCTTTTGACTTTCCATTGGATAACATCCGTGGTGTAGAGAGGGAAGGCTAGTATGCATGGGCGACTGATGGTCTTCTATAAAACAACATTGACTGGACATGTGCCATGTATACTCTTTTACTTGTTTCAGTCTTTCGATTGTGGCCATGCTGGAGCACCGCCTTTAGTCGAGCAAATCGACCCCAGGACTTATTCTTTAGAAGCCTAGTACTTATTCTATCGGTCTCTTTTGCCGAACCGCTAAGTTACGGGGACATAAACACACCAGCATCGGTTGTCAAGCGATGTTGGGGGGACAGACAGACATGCAAACACATACACACATACATATATATATACATATATACGACAGACTTCTTTCAGTTTCCGTGTACCAAATCCACTCACAAGGCTTTGTGAGTGGACCATGTGGTTGGTAAGCAAGCTACTTACCACACAGCCACTCCTACGCCTGTATGGGAACTTTCTTGGTGTAATCCCATGGTCGTTCATGACCGAAGAGCGTCTTTACCCTTTATTATATATATATAATTTATACACCAGGGTAAGTACATAAATGTGAAACTGGGAGCGGGGAATAGTACTCAAATACCGGAGGTAAAGTAATATGCCTTATTAATAAAACTGCAACGACATTCGCAGCAAAACCGTTACGCAGCGTTTCACGCTCCTGCTCGTTAGACAGTTTTGGTAACCAGCTTTATTAATAAAGTATATTATATATGTATTATTTGTATAGGTATATGAATATATGCATGTACTTATGTATGTATGTGTGTATGTATGCATAGTAATAACGAAAACCTTTCAAGATGGAAAGTTATACATTTTATTGATGTGAGTGTGTGCGTGTGTGTGTGTATGCACATGGTTATGCTGGACTATATTCAACATCGATGGGACATTATTAAATATTATCTATAATTTCTATGGATGTTACTGGAGTCCACTACTTCACGGACATACTTCATCAAGCATTTTGCAATAATGAAGAAATCCAAAAGAAGCACCCAACTATCTTTAGCATTTGTATAATGCAAAATCCCCGATAAATTATGCATATGAAGTGATGGAATGTCTTAAGATACATAGATATCATAAATAATACTTACTAATACTCCATGGATGTACGAATACAGCCGCAAACAAACGTGTTATTCAGAAACATATGTAGTGATGCATTAACAGAATATATAATTTTCCATCCACAAAATGTCTCGTTATAACTATATTTATCCTAATGTATAAGAAGTTGCATGTACATAACCATCCCATAGGATTACTCTGGGAGATGGAAATAATAGGCGGTAGCCTACAATAAGTAGCATAGGGGCATGTGTTTTTACGTGTGTGTGTGTATATATATATATATATATATATATATATATATATAT
>NC_068987.1:26801180-26804570 GCF_001194135.2 Octopus bimaculoides | reverse complement strand
TCTCTTTATATATATATATGTGTATATATATATGTGTGTGTGTGTGTGTGTGTGTGTACGTATACATATATGCATACATACATACACACATACTCATATAAGCCAACATATTGTATCGAGGAGCATATTCAAAGCAAGTAAAACTTATGCAAGAATGTACCAACATTAACTGGCGTATCCATTAAAGATCTCCTGTATCCAGTAATACATGTCTGAAGGTATTAATCGACAAATGAAAAAATAGTAGGTCAAATAAAAGAATATGTTTGGGATAATACCTCCTTAATAACATCTCTGGGGATGTTTTTGACTAAAACATGATTTTAAGAGTAGATTTTATTAGTTCCGCGCAAGGAACAACGATTTGGGAGATTTTGAGTTCGAAATATTTAAAATATTAAGATATGATTTCGTTCTGAAATGAGAACCTGATAACAGCATTTTAAAGGATTTGAGAAGATTTAAATGCCCAAGAAAAGTTTTTGTTGATACTGCCAAATGTAAATTTATTTATGATGTAGTGAAACACATGAATTTTAGATTTCTCTAGAATCATTACACGTACATATAGGAAAAATCCAAAAGTTTATATATCACAACATAAATAGAGAATCCTCGCTTTTGCCTGTAAGCTTGATATAGACTACTGAAGCAAAATGGCTAGCCCCTAGAGGGCACCATATTTCGTTTAAAAATCACAAAATTAAGTTCATAGCTGAATCCAAATGATGAATCCTCAAAGAATTAGATATCGTAAATAAGCGAAACCTAAATAAAATTATTGACAGTATTCGCTAATGTAGTTACCTCCCTCTATGGAAAACAGTTCTGCTGCATTTAACCAAATATAACCAAATATACAATAGACAGTTATGGATTTACTCAGTTTGACAGATCTAAGTTTAATCTTTCTATCTCAAAATGTCTACCGCTTACCGCTTTGGGTATCAGCAAGAACATTATATCCATTAGCGATCTGAATATTCATATCAGGCATGCCAGAAAGTATCTGCGTTCCTATGGACAAACAATTTTCATGAAACATAATAGATAAGCTGTTTGAATTTTACGATGAGCAACTATGATGCGGTGAGGTATGTAGACATGTAGACTTGTATGCTGATATACATATATATACATACATATCACTCTCTGCAGAAGAAATTGAACTTCACAGACATCTTAATACATTTTAGAGTTGAGGATTTGAATTTAGCATTCCATATGTCCTACCATCAATTAAAGAGGCTTAGAAAACTTATAAACACATTTAAAAAATGTAATTTCAAAAATCGCTCTCACAACAAATATCAGATCCCACACAAGATATAGGTAAATGAAAAGAATGTCCCCTAGCAGAAAACTAACGGATAACTCCTCTAGTCACGTACCAGAAATAAGGAACAAGTTAGCAGTATTAAGTGATGAAACACGATATGTTTATCAGATGGAGTAACTTGAAATCGTGCAGTGTCATCTAACAACTATGCAGTAAATTAGATATTTTATCTCGAAAAACTACAATACATTCCTCGTAACAATCGACATTAGCATATAACCTGGCCAATTATAGAGCAATAATTAAAATTGTGTTAAAGAGAATTTTTAAATCGTTCTTGCAACGCGTACATTGAGATCTGAAACGATTGTTCGCCTATTTATTCTTAACATGTCTTAGCAGATTAAGACGCGAAATATACTGGTGCAGTGTACGCCATATCAGAATAATTTAATACGTGTTAAGAATAAATGTGCGAGAATTCGCCCTTCGAATTTCTGGCTATAAACGGTGCAAATAATGATGTTTATGGTTGGCATAAATACGTACCGCTCAGCAAACGATTTGTTTGCTTAAAGAATAAACAAATCTAGCAGCTGCGTTTAGCGTCAGAGTTCCGGCTACTTATATCCGAAGAGACACAACATGTCAAATCGCCGTGTCCCAGAATGCCACGCATCAATGAACCGAGTGTGTTGCACATACTTCGTCGTAAGAATGGGAAGTTATTATTCTCCTATGACGTATGCCACGTCAGAATCTGCCTAGACGTGTTATGAATAAATATGCAAATAAACGTTACGAGAATTTCCGCTCTCAGAAATAATTAAATCAGTACCATTTCACTCACCTGGGAAGCATTTAAATAAGGAGTATCTAATGATTCGTAGACTATTGTGAAATATAAGAGAAAAAGTTCCGCAAATTGTTAAACTTTTTTAACATTTTTACTGATTATTGAAAACGTATATCTTTTAATGTTTATTAGAAGTATTATCAACTCAGTTTGCCTGCATTTATAGTTCTCAAATTATTAAGATCGCAAGCTACAGTGAAAGTATTCTTACGGGGTAAGGAGCAAGTAAAAATATTTTCGCGGGCAGGTTGATATAGATTCCAAACCAAAGTTTTACGTTTTTTACTTCTCCGATACAAGATTTCATTTAAAAAATCCCTTTATGCTAGCTACTCAGTTTTAAGACAACATGTATATTATTGACTTTATATATGTGCAATAAACTGAATGGTCAGTACAAATATTGTCTCTATCAGTAAAAGAAAATGTGACAAATATCTAGGGAAATTCTGCGAGTAAATCGCTTCATGGAACAACTTGAGGGAAACACTTGTCGCTGTCTGTTGTCACTTTAAAATACAGATAGCAGGCAAGTCACCTTCACATCTCAACTTCAGAAAGGAGAATGAAAAATGGCAGATATATTACGGCTGGAATCTCACTTAACTATAGGCCTACTAGATCAGAGCTAGTTATGTGCCGAATGCAAAAATATCAATGAGAAGCTAATTTGTACAAATAACCGATACAATAAATTGTCTTGAGATAAACTATCTTCTGGGACCGAATGGCATTCCTTTATTATATATAAAACACAACAAAACCAGCCTAATTAACTCTCTAAAATATTCTACCGAAAATATATAGATGCAGGCGATTTTCTATTATGCTAAATGGAGAGAAAAGAATAGTGGTATTTATAAAAAAACAAAAGGGTAGACACATCACACAGTTTGATAATTGTTAATGAAATGCTTGTTTTCAGTTTTCATAACTGACTAAGAGTAGAAAAAACTTCGCCTTCCTCCCCACGAAAGAATTGGCTCAAACTCACGAAAGAATTAAACACTCAGAAAGACACCAAAGAGTTATACTTTATTTACTCTTGACGGATATTTGTCCTCCTCTTGTTTGTTGTCAACGCAACGTCTCGGCAGATATACCCTCCAGCCTTCATCAGGTGTCTTTGGGAAATTTCGAACCTGGAGTCTCATTCCTAAGGTATTTTTCGATGTTGTTGTTATTATTATTATTATTATTATTATTATTATTATTATTATTATTATTATTATTATTATTATTATTATTATTATTA
>NC_068987.1:26798988-26801067 GCF_001194135.2 Octopus bimaculoides | reverse complement strand
TACTTGCCCATGGGCATATGGTGTAGTGGTTTAGTGCGCGGGCTACTTACCCCACGATTCCGAGTTCGATTCCAGGCAGTGACTTGAATAATAATAATACTAATACTAATACTACTACTACTACTACTACTACTACTACTACTACTACTACTAATAATAATAATAATAATAATAATAATAATAATAATAATAATAACATCAAAAAATACCATAGGTTTGAGACCCCAGGTTCAAAATTTCCCCAAGGCACCTGATAAAACCGAAACTTTGTGTTAACAACAAACAAGATGAGGACAAATATCCGTCAGATTTAAATAACGTAAATAATATACATAATTCCTCATCTCTTAAATATAGAATCAAGGAGTGATGTTGTAGAAAATACTTGCGCAAGAAAGACAGCAGTAGGGTCGAAACTGTAACTATATAGTTTCCTCTCAGCGCTTTCTATCGAAGAGTGTAGGCTCGAAACGTCAAAGACTTTTCCATTCTTCCCGAGCGTCAAACCAATACACTTGCTAGTAGTTCCATTCTTCTTCTTTCGTTTTCTGTAAAATTCGAAGTATGTGTATGGTGTGTATCTGTGTGTGCACACGCGTGCGTATGTATGCGTGTGCGTATGTGTATATCTCTGTGAGTGTATAAAGACAGACAGACATATAGATAGATATATCGATAGATAGATAGATAGATAGATAGATAGATAGATAGATAGATAGATAGATAGATAGATAGGTAAGTAGAAAAACAGTTTGGGAAGAAGCAAGATCATATATACGTAAATATATGGTGCATATAAGTATGTGCCTTGTATATGTGGGTAGGCACACACACACGCACACACATATATATACACACATACGCATGCACATGTACTAAAACACATATACTATACCTATGCCGACTTACATGCACGCTACACACACTCAAGCATATCGCACATATACGAAGAGACATCTAGATATAAAATATTTACGCAAACGCTTACACACCATGTATATCTATTACTGGTTTATGCTAATACGTACATACATATATGTATATGTTTAAGTCTATTTTTGTGTGCAAGTGTGTGTGTGTGTGTGTGTGTGTGTGTGTGTGTGTGTGTGTGTGTGTGTGTGTGTGTGTGTTTATATGAGTGTTTCACCCCTACGTGCGTGCGCATATTGTGCCTACGATTGCATTTCTTTTCTCTCCTCCAACCGAATATTAGTAATTAATGAAACGGTGAAATGCAGGTAGGTAGATCCGACGGAAAATTGCCAAGAATTTGACAGGCAGGCAAAGTTATCTGACTGTTCAAAAATAATTCAGTTCCAGAGTAATAAACCTTCATAAGCCTCCTTATATGAATTGTAATTTCACTGCACCTGATGCCGACTAGGAGGCCGGCTATTTTGAAAGGTGGCTTTAAGCATAATAGTAATGTAATTCCAACAATATAATACACCGTTTAAGAAACAAGATATTGCTTAATTCAAGTTGTCGCTTACAAAACAAATAAATAAAAGAATAAAAACATAAATAAATAAATGTACTAAAAGTTGTGAAAATAAATAAAATAAAACACAAGATATCTTTCCCGCGTGTTTATCGTTTCGTGTGTATTTTATGTCGTCGCTTAGAAAGATTATATTGATCAAGATTTCACTCATATGAAACTGATTATCTTGGCATTATTTTCGAATGTTGTTTAAAATTTATGACTATTACCGAAGACGTACAATCCATTTCCTTTCTGATCATGGTGTTATGTTCACACGCACGCATACACATATGCACGTCGTAAATACGCGGTTACAGACACACACTCAAACATATAGATGGAAGTTAGTAACTTTATGCGCATTTATATGTATATGCGTGAGTTATGCATATGTGCGTGTCTTTGTGTACACATCACTATTAAAAGAAATCTGCTTTCAATTATTATCCGTATTTAATTAAGGATTATTAGAAAAATATATATAAAAAAATCTTAATATCATTCCCGTACGCATATACCAGAACACAAGTACACGCACACCCATATATGGTAGTTATATATACATATATGTATGCATATATGTATACATACAT
>NC_068987.1:26793225-26798978 GCF_001194135.2 Octopus bimaculoides | reverse complement strand
ACATGTAGTCATATACATATATGTATGCATATATGTATACATACATGTAAGCATATAGGTGAGTGTGTGCGTACTCTGTATGTGAACGTGTGTGCTTGTGTGCATATGAGTGTACCAGCACTCGCATATATATCATTCATCTATCTATACATATATGCTTCTATATTTCTTAAATGCTATTTCATATCACACACTGCTTAACAGCCGCCTTGAAATACATTTAACCAATTTCTGTAATTTTGATCATGGACAGAGTGAATATCTTTTGATCGACGGTAATTAGTTCTTTTGAGTCTACTTCAAACATCTTATTAACTGCTGTAGAACGCAGATGCTTTTGTCAAAAGCATTATGTATAGCTAGTCGATATTTCAATGAATGTTCTCTTTCACTTATAGCGTGTTACATTTATGTTGAGCCTATATATTTTCCCCAGATATCTTAGTCCAGCTAAAGGTAAATAGATACCACTAGTTCAACATAACTGCTTGATGTGCAGGGCGTTCGGGCTAAATTTTACAGTTTGCACAAGAAAAGAAAGCGCAATACCCCATTCAAAAATATAAGTCTTTTAAAACATCAAAGAATTTCAACAAGATTGTCTGGGAGATAACAGTTTACTCAAAGAAGCCGCCCTCAGCTTCCACACGGCCTCAAAACACCTCCAGATCCTACTGTATGCATTCCTCGCCCTGTTCCTGAGAGGATTTCGGACACTCCATTGATTTTGGCCAGTTGAGCATTGGTTGTAGGCAGAGCGGTTGGTGTCATTCTCAACCACACCCTTCACATAGCAATCCATGGTATTACAATCGATGAAGAGCCCAGAAATTGGAGCAGGTAAAGTTGTAGAAATTCCTCGACAACCGCTTCTGAGTGTTTTGGAGATATGCCAAGGAGCCGAATATTTTACCATACTTATGGCCTTCCAGCAAGCACCTTCTCCCGCAAGGGTTTGACGACAGTAACCAGCAGCTTCCATAGACATTTGAATTGAACCTGTGGCTCTGTTCAAAGTTGTGACGTCACGCTCACTAGAGACACACCCAAAGACCATCACAGTTTGGGAGAACTTGGTTGTTATGATACATGAGACAATACATGGATTGTAGGCAAGTCACCTATCATTTTGGGTGTTGTGTAACTGGTCCAGGCAGAATGTCTTATCACAGCTTCAACAGAATGGCCTTTCCTTGTTCAGGAGCCTTCCACGGGCAGTTATTTTCGGCCTTAGTTGCCGTAATTTGTATCTTGTGCTTCTTGTACGAATAGTAGTGAAGATCCGCATTCGAGCTTAGATTAATGGTGAAGAATCCAACACCCATCTCTTGCGTCAAGGCCCGGATTCCCTTAATCGATTGTCCCATCAACATGTCCTGCAGTTATTGCGAGAATTCCGGAGCGCAGACGCAGTTAGAATATCTACTGTGTCTCTTTCGGCTGGCCACGGCCTCCTAGTTTCTGTTCAGCTGTCCATGTCATGTCTTTCAGCCCTTACAGAGCTCTTGGCTGCAGCCATGATGTTAGCATTTTCAGGCTTCCAGACTTTCATATCAGCAATTTTTTCTCAAATTCCACTATAATATTTTATGCTCACCAATACGTATAATTGTTTACCAACACACGAAGGTGTCCCTGAAAGAAAGAAAAAAACATAAAAATCCTCAAATTTATAACGAACACCCTACATGTTACAGTAACAGAGAAAACTCCGTTTCACTCTCTCTAGGAGGAAATTTGTAGAGAATTTTTATAGTGGTGCGCTACATACACATTGTCTAACCCTGATTGACGCATGATATCACATATTCTCTATGAGCAAACAAGAGATCAATTAAGAAAGCCTATATGATTCTCCCAGAGGGAAATATCGTATAAGTTTCCCTCAACAGACAACCTGCGATCACACAAATAAAGATAAAAGGCGCAAAGTAACATAGGTAATGTATATATATACGTGTGTGTGTGTGCGTGTGTGTGTATGTGTGTGTGTGTGTGTATGTATGTATTATACCGTATCCACATACACAAACACGTTTATATGCATACATATGTGTGTGTGTGTGTGTGTGTGTGTGTGTGTGTGTGGGTGGGTGTCACAATATATGCATTCAAGTAATCCGGTAGTACTCATTAAAAGGCTCTTCAATGTATCATTGTACACACCATATAGAGTATATAGTAGCATACAAGGGAAAAAGATACGGATTGTATAAAGTCATAAAGAACAGAAATATTTTGATGAACTTTTATTTAGCAAAAGAAAATTCCAAGTACAATGACAAATTTGTTTCGTAACTAAAAAACATGCAAATAACTGATATTATCATATCTAATAATAAATAAATTACTTACATATCTGCAATATTGCGAAAAGAAATGCAGAAAGAAAAAAATCGTTCAAAATAATGCAGGTGAAAGACAGTTTTTTGTTAAAAATAGTCTACATAACAAAATGCAGTGTGAGAATTTTAAAAGAATTATCGAAAACAATAATGACAATATTAATATAAATTAATAAGAGGATATTAATTTTATAATTGCTGTCTTCCATAATTCTTTCAAAATTTTGACTCTGCGTTCCTATATCGTTATGGAGACAATTTGTTCTTTTACAAAACAATTCTTTGCAGCAGACGACAAGTTCTGCATTATTTTGAACGAAAAATTCTAACAACCATCTGAGTGCGAAGCACCCCTCACGGACGCACGTTTGTGAGATGGTTGTGATATATAAACAATTTTGAATAAGAACCGGAAAGCGAGGCAGGAACATGCAATGCGCATATTAAAGTATAACGGAGGATGATAAAACAAGTTATATGATGGTTTGCATGCTACGTCTAACACCAATATCACGCAGCTTCGTCGTAATTTCAATGTTGCACTTTGCAATGATGCAGACAAGTAAGTAATTTGCTTATTATTAAATATGATAATATAAATTATTTGCATGTTTTGGGGTGACGAAATAAATCGGTCGTGACATTTGGATTTCTCTGTTCATCTAAATATTACTCTATAATTTATGACTGTGTGTGTGTGTGTGTGTGTGTGTATGCGCGCGCGAGTGTTTAAGTTGGTATTCCTGTATGGCCACAGTCAAATGACTGAAACAAATAAAATAATAAAAAATATATATCTTAACTGTTGAACTCGAAGTTGATAAAGCTATGGATATGAGCATGTTTATATTAGGTTAAGACCTATTTTGGATGGAAAAAGTTGAATCCTAAACCTTGGACAATAGTTACTGTTATTAATAATAGCTTTGTTCATTCGATTTCTACATTTAAAATGAATTATTTTACGTTCTCACGAATTGTCTAATGTCTTCTGACGTGAACAACACATACGCACATGTGCTTATATGTGTATATGTGTACGTGTGTGTTTGCATGTGTGTATGTGTGTGTCTGTGTGCGTGTGCGTATTGTGTGTGTGTACATACTCGCACACAACGTAGTGAAGTTAACTTTGATCAAAGATTTGAAACATCACTATTGACTCAGTACTAAACAAAAAGACCAACAATATTTTTATTCCTATTTTCAACACACATTTACCATTTTCCTCTTATCCGCATAATTCCTGTTTAACCCTATATCTCTGCAAATTGCTAATATCTGTTCTATTAACCGTTGCATATATCTAAACGGGGATTATAAATTAATTCAAAAGTAACTGAAATCTCCATGTTTCCTAACATATTCTGCTCTGTGCGTTTATATGCGATCGATCAGAATTTCAGTCAGAAACAACAACCAAACCTCTCACAAATAATAATTCCCCCTTTTATTTCTATGAAAGATATTATTATATAACAATGCGGGATTATCTGGACTAGAGCATTCTTGAAAATAGGTTATTTGTATCAAGACTGAGCTATTGCTATGCAGACCTATAATTTAGTTTATATTTATTAGCCTCCAAACTGAAAAATGTGACTGTAAATGGAGATGTATGTTAATTCTATGGCGGCGAGCTGGCAGAATTTTTAGCACGTAAGGCAAAATGCGTAGCGACATTTCGTCCTTCTTAACGCTTTGTGTTCAAATTCTGCTGAATTTGATTTTACCTTTCATTCTTTCGGAGTCACTGAAATAAGTAGTAGTTGAGCACTGGGATCGATGTAATCGATTTATACCGCCCTAAGAATTGCTGGAGTTGATTCTCTTTGTTGACCTTCGATTACGCACAGTTAAACATTGTAGTGAGAGTATCTTTGAAAGAAGTGAGAGTATCTTTTGAAAGAAGTGAAACACCAAATAGCATCAGAAAGCATCACCGATGTTGTGATCAGATACATCACAGAATAATGCATGCAGAAACTACACACACACACGCACATAAGTATATACATACACCCAATAATTCATACGCACATAGACATGTACATGGGTGTTTCGTGTTTCAATATAAATATATGCAGAGTACGTATGCATGTATTTTTATCTATCGTATTCCATACAGGAATTTCTGAAGCAAAATATAGTCTTTCGCAAATTTCCTATGAGTCAGTCACTAATCCACAATATTCTTGGCAATGAGCGGAATAAAAGAGCATGTACCTATAAATGTACATTTTCCGAACAAGTGGTTCACCAGTTTCTGAATAATCCCTCACTAAAAAGTAAAGGCTGAAATTATATATATTATGGATTTTCTCTTAGCGTAAGAGAGCACAACACAGCGTTACTGCGCAGCGAACGTGTCATCCGCTGAGTCATCTGAACAATATCCAGACGAATATCTTGATTCACATAGTTGGCCACACCTCCCCAGTATATTACTGCTGGCTAAACAACGGGGTTGTTACGATATTCTTAACACATGCTCTATAGATATATAAGTGCAGTTTTTGCATTTGGTGGATTGAATATCAGAATTTCAAACAAAAACCATAGCAGGAAATTCATTACCGACCATAGATATATTAATGATTCAACTATAATACGAGAAAGAGTTGTAGTCACGAATTGCCAGAAGCTCACCTCAGGATCTAAGACGCTCACCAAAACTTTCGTATGAATTCCAAATTTCCTCTAGTACATTCGATTATTGAAATAATGTATCAAATACGTTTTTGAAATCTACTTTCCTTGAATATGAAATGTAAATTAAGATTGATTTATATTTTTAGTTTTATTCGTATGGAAACACCTACCTTATATCACAATTTACTGATCTATCTAAAGATTTTCAAGTATTTCGAGTGTTTGTCGAGTAGTTTTCTCCACTTTGTTCATCCAAATACATGCATAGATATATACACAAATCCATGTACACACACACACACACACACACACACAGATATATATATATGTATGTATGTAGGTATATATTTGTGTGTGTGTGTGAGTGTTTATGTATCTTTAGGTGTATATATATATATATATATATATATATATATATATATATATATATATATATATATATATATATATATCGATACATATGTATATATGGATATATGAACATGTGTATGTATGTATATATATATGTATACGCATATATACATACACAAACACATACTTAAGTGCATATAAGTGGAAACGAAGGGAATACTCAATACTGAAAGTAGTAATATAATCTTTAGGAAGATGAAACCACACAAATCATTATTCACACATACACGAACTCAATGACACTATACGCTTATGGGTATGCATGTGCATATTTATGTATATGTGCCTATATATATGTATGTATGTGTATATACATATATATATACATAGATACATATATATATA
>NC_068987.1:26792132-26793023 GCF_001194135.2 Octopus bimaculoides | reverse complement strand
TGTATGTATATTTGTGTGTCCACGCATATATATATATATATATATATATATATATATAAATCGTGCGTGTGTCTGTTTGTGTGTGCGCGGGTGAGTGGTTGTGCGTGTATGTTTGTGTCGTAGTGTTTTATAAGAACGTGTGTATATATTTATGTACACCTATTTCATCGAGTATGCCTTTGTGTGTTTCGTTTCAAATATTAATATCAAAATTTAGATTTGAATATTTATAAAGCTTTGTGTGCGTATAAAATAACATATATTTAATTGTGTGCATGTGTATGCGCATACGTGTATGAGTGTGTGTGTATGTGTGTGAATATGCGAGTGTGATAGTGCATGTATGTGTGTGTAGGTATGTGTGCGTAGGTGAATGTGTGTGTGTGTGTTTGTACGCGTATGTGTGGGGGTATGTGTGGCCGTGTGTGTATTACAACAGAACATGCACTGAAACAGGAAGAGCCAGCCAACAAACCTTGTATGAAAGATAGAGAGGGATAGAAAGAAACAAGCGTGAGTGAAGCAGCAGTTTATACCCATGTTACAGCTGAAGGAATCGCAATAATATTAAGTTTCGTTCCATTATTTTATTATTTTTTTTTTTTAGTATATCGCTCTTCTAATTAATTACAGGATGAATTCAGTATGAAATTTCGAACACAAGTAAAATACCTTTGATGCGTTGTTCTTGAGAATATGCATCTGATTTGTATGTGAAACGATGTCCACGACACGCAGGTTACAACAAACGAGAAAGATAACTAAAAGATACACATACACACACACTCGCACACAGACACACTCACACGCGCACGCGCGCACGCACGCACACACGCAAACACAGACATGTGTATGTATATATATATATATATATATATATATATATATATA